>NC_091761.1:52305000-52605000 GCF_029378745.1 Bos indicus | reverse complement strand
GACAGAGAAGCTTGGTGGGCTACATACAGTCCATGGAGTCACAAAGAGTCAGAGACGACTGAGCAACTAGGCACAGCACGTCCTTCATTAATCCCTAAAGTCACCCTCTTCTTTTCAACGCTGAGCCTTCACTTAAAATGCTCCCTCTTCCTCCCCATTCTCTAGCTTTCCGTGTCCCACTCAGGATAAATTATTCTCATCTTCACTATTTACAAAGAAATTTGTTTTTACCTCCACATTTGTTCTCTTTAGAGTCTAACTTTTACAGGCCCACTGGAAAATAATATATCTTAAAAATAATTTTATTAGTATTATATTTTCCATGGTACCATAACATTCCTGACACATAGTAGGGACTCAATAAATATGTACAGAATCATATAACTGAATTCAACACACATACCACTGTAAGTCTATCATTCTAATGAATTACTTTAGAAGCCTAATAATGATTATGATGATAATAATAAACTACTGCATTCACTGAGTATCTACCATTTGCCAGACAATTTGTTAGATCTATTATGCATAGTAACTTAATCCTTATAGTATAACCCATCTCTTGGATGAGGAAGCCAGGATTCAGAAAAGTACACTAAACACAGGGAAAATGATGGTATGCTGCTGATCAGATTCAAATCCAGGAATTCCTGGTGAAAAAGATCTTATTCCTCTTCCTTGCATACCTTTACTTTCTTTCCCTCACACCTGTCCCAGTAAAGCTCTTATAATCTATTCTTCAGTTTATGTCTTTCTAATTTAATCTATTTTCAAGATTCTAGGCCCTCTCCAGTACTCTTGCCTGGAAAATCCCATGGACGGAGGAGCCTGGTGGGCTGCAGTTCATGGGGTCGCTAAGAGTCGGACATGACTGAGCAACTTCCCTTCACTTTTCACTTTCATGCACTGGAGAAGGAAATGGCAACCCACTCCAGTGTTCTTGCCTGGAGAATCTCAGGGACGGGGGAGCCTGGTGGGCTGCTGTCCATGGGGTCGCACAGAGTCGGACACGACTGAAGCGACTTAGCAGCAGCAGCAGCAGCAGCAGCAGGCTGCCTTTAAAGCTTTATTAATATTAAGGATATTCTAGGATCTTGTCTACTCTGATACTATTTTTTAAATCAATTTCTAATCAAATAACTTCAGTGTTACAGTTAGATATATAGGTTGAAGATGAGGTAGGTGTACTTGAAATAAAATGTCAACATCCCTTGAAGCAGTTTGAAATCCATAAAATTCCAAACAAACAAAACCAGAACCTCAAACACCCAATGTACACAAGAACATGATATCCCCCAAACAAACTCCTGCAGCCTTTTCTATGTGATGATCCCCACAGTGTCATATGCCTATGAAATGCCCTGTTTTTGAATATCTACTTCCTCCCTTTAAATAATAGATCTTTAAAACATGAGAGTCATAACTGATGGACTGCAATATTTCTACTTTTAAAATCTGAATTACTTATGCACAAAATAATTCCCAGTAAAAGCACTTGTACCAAGAACACTGAACCTTTCTTCTTCTATAAGCGTATCGGTCTGCAATCATATCTAGATCAATAGTGAAGATAACCGCTTAAAAGAGAGCCATGCTTTCTTTTGTCAGAAATTCATTACTTTTTATTAGGGTCATTGCTTGAAAACTTCAAAACACCATATGGACCTAATTGTGGTTTATTTTGGCAAAAAGGAAGACACTGTAGAACAATTGAGGCATTACATTCTACAATTCCATTACTTTCATCCCTCTCAGTTTTATTACTGTGTCATTAAAGGCAACTTGAGTGAGCGAAGAATTATAGTGTCATGTGTACAGGCTAGTAGATTAATAACAAAACACACTCAAGTTTAAAGGTATCTAACAGCTGTTTTCATTATTTTGTGTAAATACGCTTGAAGCATATCTATCTGATTAGTGGATAGAGTGCTCTTCTGTGTCACATGCCATGGGCACTGCTATGCGCAAGTAATCAAAGTGCTCAGAAAATGAGTTTACATTGTTCACTGCGGAAATACACAAATGTCAAAAAGTGACTGTGCATCAAAGCTTAGTCAAATCATCTGCTGCAAACAAACAGATTCCAATGCACATTTCAGCTTAAAACATTCCACTGCAGCGAAGAGTTGGACTTATTGCTGGCCAAAATGAAGTGGTGTGTGGAGAATAATACATTTATTGAGAGAGAAAGAAATGACTTCAAAATCTGATTCATTCATATGGATCCATACAGATCATCATCTACATTAATTTCCAACAGAGTCAACACCTAGTTATATTATTTTTATCCTAGGGATATTAATTTTGAAATGCTTTTAAATGTGAACTGATAAGGGCATATGTCACATATTCTTATTTTAGGGCTTATATATGCTGTAAAACTCATATGTAAAACATAACATTTCTCAGACAATGATTTTTAATTCCACGTTCAGAGAGTTTTCCTTCATTCTCTTTTACCCTGTTATTTTCTATCTAATTATACATTTACTTCAAATTCCAGTACCCAGTTGCTTGCTACTTAAACATTTCAAAAATATTTATCCTTAACTATCAGCTCCTGTCCTTCTACGACTTTCTTCACTTGACCTCTGGTCTTCTTCAACCATAGAAACACTTGACTCTCATTCCATTACAGAGTTGACAGGTTCAACTACTATGTGGTCTGCCCACTCCGTGGGCTTTTTCACTTCATCACCATCTCTCTGGTTAACTGACTGTCTCTGTGGTTTCTTGTCCCCTGTGTCTGCCGAATTTTGATGCTCCAACTCAGACATTTGTTTACAAATCTATTCAAAACTCTTCTGGTCCTTTCCTCTTCCTTGGGGTGTGTGTGTGTGTGTGTGTGTCTGTATGTGTGTGTGGCGGTGGTGCTGGGGGAGAGGGGGACAATCCTGATGTCATACTCATGAACAGCCCCTGCAATAATATGGGTGCGGAATATTCTCAATATGGTGATGAGTGCAACTTCCTCCTTCTTCCAAAGCCTGGCGTTAAAAATGCCCCATTCCCATTCAAGTCCTCTGTCAAGAACCCCAGATTTTGACGTATTTGGCTTCCTCAGAAATGCTTTTAAACCACTTTATGCATGCCCCTCCAGTCACAGAAACACTTGTTTCAAATTTATCTGTCTTCCTCTTCCAAGTTTCTCTTCTTTTCCTTCAATTTCATCCACTTGGTCTTTGGGGATGTTTACACTGAAGCTCGTATTTCAAGACTCATCTAGTTTTCTCTCAAGCATCTCCATGCTGTTTGAACGCTTGCCTTGTCATCTGTATACTCTGTCTGTCTGCACCTCAGTTTCCTCCTGCCCTTCTGATGAGAGGCTGGAGCACTTGTGAGAGTGAGCCCCTGGTAGTACTAACACAAGCCAGACCTGGTTGCAGAGGTGTTAAGTAAGCTTCTCCACGCTGAACTGACAATGAGTTTCTGCACTGCCCTTTAAGTTCCAAATTTCTTCTGAGGTGTTCTGTAAGTGAGCTAAACAAGACAGCTAGATAGTAAGCACCAATTACAATCCATTTCTCTTAGGAAAAAAAGATGTAAGCTGAACACTAACCCAAGCTTAGTGATGGTTCTGCAGCTGCCATACAGATACTATTTATTACAAATCAACAGTAGAGAAATGCGCTGGTCCTGTAGGGTGTAAAGAGGCATTAATGCATCCCCATGTTTAAGAATCTTGTAGTCAAATGACTGAAAAATACATAAAGCATTGAAAATAGACATGTATATACAGGACAGTGAAAGAGGAGAGTAAAAAAGTTGGGTTAAAACTCAACATTCAAAAAACTAAGATCATGGCATCTGGTCCCATCACTTCATGGCAAATAGATGGGGAAAAAGTGGAAACAGCGATAAGACTTTATTTTGGGGGGCTCCAAAATCACTGCAGATAGTGACTGCAGCCATGAAATTAAAAGACGCTTACTCCTTGGAAGAAAAGTTATGACCAACCTAGACAGCATATTAAAAAGCAAAGACATTACTTTGCCAACAAAGGTTTATCTAGTCAAAGCTATGGTTTTTCCAGTAGTCATGTATGGATGTGAGAGTTGGACTATAAAGAAAGCTGAGCACTGAAGAATTGATGCTTTTGAACTGTGGCACTGGAAAAGACTCTTGAGAGTCCCTTAGGAAATCAGTCCTGAATATTCATTGGAAGGACTGATGTTGAAGCTGAAACACCAATCCTTTGGCCACCTGATGCAAAGAACTGACTCCTTGGAAAAGACCCTGATGCTGGGAAAGATTAAAGGTGGGAGGAGAAGGGGACAACAGAGGATGAGATGGTTGGATGAGATCACTGACTCAATGGACATGAGTTTGAGTAAACTCCAGGAGTTGGTGATGGACAGGGAGGCCTGGCGTGCTGCGGTTTATGGAGTCTCAAAGAGTCGGACATGACTGAGTGACTGAACTGATACAGGATATATGCACACAAAATTATGACTCTATATGTAATTTAAAAGATTTCTTTATACATAACTCTGTCTGGGTAAGATACAGAGGTATGGAATAAACTAAAGGCAGTATCTTACCACAATGTACTATTTAAAATAAATGACCTACTCGTCTAATGCCAGTGACATTATTCAGAAAGCACTATTGAAAAAGCATAATCCTAAGTACTGTTTTTTAGAGGCGAAGGTAGTAAATAGGAGGTAAGAGGAAAGAATTTGACTCTAGACCTATATAGAAAGACAGCAGGAAAATAATGGGGAAACAGGTGTGTGATAGCTTACAATCTAGAGGGAGTCATGTCCTATTTGTCTGGAGGGATACAAGAGTTAAGCACCAAGCTACAAGCGAAAGGCAAGTATTAGCAAGGAAATGTCGGTTCACTTCTTTTCACTACTGATAATGCACTGGACACCTGAATAAACTTGGCAGTCTTCATTTCAGGGCTTAAGTATATGTGTCTCCTTCTTTCCACATTATATGCCTCATTAAATCTTCCATATATCCTGTACCTTGATCTTCCCCCAACCCTTTTCCACATCAAAACTCAGCAAAATGATCTAGCTTCTTATTTCCAGTTGGAATTTTCTCTCTGGTTGGGTCCCTTTGCTGTGATCACATCCTTTAAGCTGCATCTTATGATGATTCTTTAGTAAAAATACAGACTCAATTCCCTTCAGGGAAAGTGGTACCAGAAACATTTCTGCCTCACAGGATCCATCACCTTCCTGGGAGGAATGTTCTGCTCGCGTAAGAGCTTTGCAAACCAGAATGTGGCATGTGAATGGAAGGCATGACTCTGGCTGCTGTTATTAATCACCATACCTTTCAGATTTACTTATATCTAAAATAGCCTGCATTGCGCTTTGCAGAGTAAGCACACAGAGAAGCAGGCGGTGTGCTAGTTTAACATATTTTATGCAGCACCTGGCACACCACATGCAAAAAGGCTTGTTGCTGACGATGCTAATGCTCACTGAAATTAAAGTCTATCTTCTCATGATCACATAATAACTGGCAATCACCTTGGAATGGGAGTGTATTAAGCCCTATAAAACATAGCTAGTACTTTTGGCCCAAGTTCTGCTCTCAGTGAAACTAGAGAGCAGCCGCTCAGGGCTCCTCTCAGAATACACATGTTGCAAAGCATTTAACCTTTCCATCGTTCTCAAGAAGATTCACAGTTACACTAGCCGGATTATTCAAATGACTCCCAGAGTTTCCTTGATTATGTATGCCACTCAAATGAGGAAGATTAAATAGAGCCCTGTTCACTGGGAGAGTCTAAGTAACACTAGACGAAGCATAGAAAACTGATTGCTTCTTGATTCTTAGAAGCCACACACATCATAAAATCACTTTGTCTTTTATTAGACTAATAACTGAATTCAACTGGACTACAATAACCATTGGGACCAAATTTCCTTCTTTCTATAAGGTGTTACTGAAATTCTTCCTTCTCTAAAAGGCCCATTTTGGAGCTAATATTCCATGCTACCAGTATATTCTGCACTTAAACTTTAAAATATTATCCATTATTAATCTTACTGATCTCTATATGCATGTTATATCAACTTTATATAGGTATGTGATCAAAGAAATAATCAGAAGTGAACTTAGAAACCGACCTCATTCAACATCTCCCTTATTTGGGAAGCCCTTGGAAAGACTTGGCTACAATATTCTACCTGACTGACTGTTGAATTCATTTTCATTTGGATCCCATTCTATGAAAGGGTACAGAGAATTTCCAACAGAGAAGCTCAAGACAATGTCCCAAGGTTTTATAGAGTTTTCAGGTTACATGAAATGTGTCATCTCCTCTCCCTCTAAATATCATGAGCTCTCTTTGCCCTTTAGCCATTTACGACACAAGAATCTCTACAATCTGATCAGTAATATCAAACTTATTTCTTCAAAACATATCACTCAGTATCATTTTTCTAGATTTTTATATATATATATGCATTAGTATATGATATTTGCTTTTCTCTTTCTGACTTACTTCACTCTGTATGACAGATTCCAGGTTCATCCACCTCAATTCATCTGACTCAAGGGGCTGCAGGCATAGAGAACAGAGATGTGGACACAGAGAGGGGAGGAGACGGCGGTATGAATTAAGAGAGTAGCATGGGCGTATATACACTACCGTGTATATAACAGACAGCTAGTGGGAAGGTGCTGTGTAATATTCAGGGAGCCCAGCTCGGTGCTCTGTGATGAACTAGAGAGGTGGAATGGAGTCGGGGTGAGGAGGCTCAAGAGGGAGGAGTTATATGTATAACTGAAGGCTGACTCACAATGCTGTACAGGAGAAACTAACCAACATTGTAAAGCAATTATATTCCAATTAAAGAAACGTATCACTCACATGTATACACATATACATCCTACTTAACTTGTTGAATAAATCTAATTATTAGAAAGAAGAAATCTTTGCCTATGCTTTTCATGTAATAATTCTTTGCTCAGGAACAACACAACAGACATGAACCCACATTTGGACATAACAATCTTTAAAACTCCAAGGTTCAGTGATTTCATAGTGTGAATATAGGTATTTTGCCTTTCCAAAAAAAAATTTTCCCTCTCCAGCTTATTTAAAGACTTGTCAAGTGTTTCTAGAGGTGCTATATATATAATCTTTTTTTTTTTTTAACATAAGAGTTAACACTTTCAAATATCATTTTGTACATTTCAGTGCACTATTTTGGTAAATCCAAGTAATACTGAAATTTCACCCTTATCACTCATTATTCTTTTAATTATTCTTTGTTCTCTGTCATCCAAAATTCTAGGACACTTGCTTTGGGTTTTTGTCTGTGGTATCCTACCAGAGTAGAGAAGGAATATTTTTTGATCATCTACTCTATATGAAATACCCAGATTGACACTTGATCCCTAACGTTGCCTAGAATTTAATCCTCACAAAATCCTAGTTGAGAACTTTCCTGGTGGTCCAGTGGTTAAGACTCCATGCTTCCACTGCAGGTGGCATAGGTTCGACCCCTGTTTGGGGAACTAAGAGCCCACATGTTTCACTGCTCAGTAAAAAAAAAAAAAAAAAAACAAACAAAACAAAAAACCACCTAGTTGACTAGCTAGTTTGTAGATGAGGAAATAGAAACTTACAGAGCTTAAGTGATTTGCTCAAGAATCTAGTAAATGACAGAAATCAGATTTTTAGATAAAGTTTGTCTGAATCCAGATCTGTGATTTTTCTGGAAAAACTCAGGATCTCCCTTTAAAGCTAACAGGAATTCATGAGTACATATGCGTTCAAGGAAGATGGTTAGCTAATTATGAATCAACTTAGCCATCTTAACTGTAAGGCTATCATGACAGGGTGTGTGAAGTGCCCTGCTGATTCCATCTAATGCTTTCTGTATGTTAAATACATAGAATGTATATATACATGTGTATACACTGAGGTCTGAAGGTATACCAGTTGTATTTAATCCTTGTAACACTATGATTTCTGACATTTTACATCTGGGCACACAGGTTCATCAAGCTCAGTGACTGTTCTAAGGTCAAACAGCTGGTAAAAAATATAGCCACCCTATTCACTAACCGAGCAGCCCTATTTTAAGGGACAGTGATGTTGTGCGTGACATGACATCTGCACTGTCCAACATGCTGGTTTCCAGTAAGCAACACATTCATTACATAGACTGCACAAATTATGTGCTTAAGAAGACATTCTGAAATGTGGTCAGCTATTTTTCTCTTATTTTCCTTGTCACTCTCATCTGCACATTTATAAGAAAAGAGCTATATTCATCTTATACTCTCTGGCAACCAGCATATTGCTGATAGCATTTCTTTTGAAAAAGAAAATTAAGCCATGGAATCCTTTCAAAAATAAAATCCACCAGGAATACAAATATATGTAATAGAACAGATAAAAGCACAGTTTATCTGGTTAAAGAGGTGAGGGGACCATGAGAGGAACAGAGCCTTATATTTTTTCTACACATACATTCCTCTCTCCCACCAATTCTCACTACTGCTCCACCCCACCCATTCTACCAAACCTTCTCTGTCATCTGGAAAAATTCTTACCATCCTGATGGTTCTTGAGAACAATGAAAATGGGTACAGGGGAATATTCTGGATGATGATAATGATGATGTGATGATGATGATAAAGATGAGGATGGTAATGCTGATAGCAGCTAACAGTTACTGAGTACTTACTGAGTACTTACTTATACACTCCTTACTAACATATTTCTGATAGGCCCAGCAGTAGCCACAACAGGTTAACATAGACTAGCTTATTAGGTAACAAGTTACAAATTTGTTAGTAGATGGAGACCTTGGGAATATAATAAAACATAAATTTTGGCAGCAGAGGGGCCTCTGGAGCCAAAGAGAGAGCACCACAAAGTGAGCCTGAGTCAAAGCACAATAGGTATCTAGTAATCCAAGCCTACATGCACACAACAAAGAATTCCTAAGCGCCTTCTCGGTGCCTAGGTATTAGGGTTCCACCCAACATATTCGAATGATAGCAAGAGGCTAAAGTCCACAGCAGGAAAATTCTACTTGTTTAACAATGTTTTGAATTCTGGCCAATACTGCTTCAGCACAATCAAGTTAGTGAAGGCTACAGCAAACTAAGTTCCCTCTTAGTTATAAGGACACCACCACCAGCAAAGGATATTTATAGCTACCGGAAAAACAAAACAAAAACCACCTGAGCGGCTGAAACTCAATCAGTAGTAAGAGCTTAGAAATGGATAATCTGAAGGAAAATAAAAATGTATCTTTTGTCACTGTCCAAAAATTATACCACTAATGATCAATTAAGTTTTATTAAAACTACAGGATAAGACTGTCCAGTATCCAAGAACTTGTTCTACTCCACTCATTTTCCTACAAAGAGTTATTTTCCGCCACCTAACAGAAGAGAAAAATTAGACAAGAAGCATTTATATTGGTACACATATATAA
The DNA here is from genome assembly GCF_029378745.1 of Bos indicus. Classification (NCBI taxonomy): domain Eukaryota; kingdom Metazoa; phylum Chordata; class Mammalia; order Artiodactyla; family Bovidae; genus Bos; species Bos indicus. Next base: position 52,595,578 of record NC_091761.1, on the reverse strand, counting down.
TGAAATATTACATTATGAGATGTCACATGGCATTCAAACTTTTTTCACTATATTTTCACTCAAAACAATTCTGCGAGGCAGCAGGACTTACCATATCATTCCTAATTTAAGTCGTCTTCTGGCACTTGATCTTAAGTCTCTCATATCAGGGCCTTTCCAATGCACCCACATTCTTAAGAAAAGAGGACAATTGCCTGGATTCCCAGGGGAACTATTTCTTATATTAAGAAAATTCCCTAAATTTCCTACTTGTCTTTTGGCTCTAAAAGTATAGGGAAAGTGCTAAAAAGCAAAAGAAAATCAGCCAAGGGCAGTTCCTCCGCCCTACTCTGCTGATGTGCCAAAATGATTCTGGGCATGAATGTGAGGCCTCTCTGACCTACTCATCTCAGTGTTGGTACAGCTAAGAGCCTGTCAGATCCAGAACGACAGACAACCCAGATGACTAGCATTTAGGGAGTGAAAGAGGGTCCAGAAGGAAGTTTCAACTCCCACATCTAGGGCATGCCCATGAGAGGGGATGCCCTGGCTACAACTATCTGACCGCCTTTGTCCCTCTGATTTCACCAAGCTTGTACCTCTTGGGCCTGTCCATCCAACAGGCCTTTTCTATGAATCTCAGGTCTCAACTCATTTCCACATAGGACTGCAGTGGTAATCAGTCCCTCAAACACAGGTCAGGTAGTGGTGGCATTAATGTCCACATCTGGTTCTTCTGATCTCACTTTTTCAGGACTGACTTTGCTTCTAACACACCTTATATGAATTTGGCTGGACGAATTTCTTCTGAGCACTGACACATGGACACTCATACAGCCTCTCAGAGCAGATGTGAGCTCCCTGTATCCCTGGAACTTGGTGATTCAGACTGCTGAACATTCTCTGGGCAGGCCAGCATTTACTATCCTCGACTTTCATATACAAATACACACACACACACACACACACACACACACACACACACACACGGAGTCTTCTATCTTTCCACTGAGATTTCCCAGCATGTCACATAGCTGGACCTCTATTATCATAATCCAGGACAGAAGGATTACTCCCATCTAGTTCCCATGAACTCTACTCACAATTCACAAGAAATAATTCAGATGCTTAGAATGCTTTGAAACAATGAAATATTTTCAGAGTGGTAAGTATCAATAAGCAAACAGTAATGAAGCATATTTTCCAAGTTATCCAAATGTTCATCAGTAAAGAAGAAAATATTTTACTCTGGTTGTAAAAACACTTTCAGTCTTAAACAGATCTACATATCAAAAGCTTGCATGCATGCCACTTCAGTCATGTCTGACTCTGTGACCCTATGAGCTGTAGCCCACTATGCTCCTCTGTCCATTGGACTCTCCAGACAAGGGCATTGGAGTGGGTTGCCAATTCCTTCTCCAGGGGATCTTCCTGACCCAGGGATTGAACCCATGCCCTTTATGTCTCTTAGATTGGCAGGTGGGTTCTTTACCACTAACTCCACCTGGGAAGCCCATCAAAAGCTCGAGTGTGTGTGCCTTAGTCGCTCAGTCGTGTTTGACACTTTGCGACCCCGTGGACTATAGCCCGCCAAGCTCCTTTGTCCGTGGAATTATCTATGCAAGAATACTGGAGTGGGTAGCCATTCCTTTCTCCAAAGGATCTTTCTGACCCAGGGATCAATGTGGGTCCCCCATATTGTAGGCAAATTACTATCTGTCAGTTAATAGACTTCCCTGGTGGCTCAGTGGTAAAGAATCCACCTGCAATGCAAGAGACACGGGTTTGAACCCTTGGTCAGGAAGATCCGCTGGAGAAGGAAATGGCAACCCATTCTAGTATTCTTGCTTGGGAAATCACATGGACAGAAGAGTATGGTGGGCTACAGTCAATGGGGTTGCAAAAGAGTCCATCAGTCATGACTTAGCGACTAAACAACAACAATTTGTCAATTATGTTTAAATAGGAAATAACCAAATTGGTTCTTTATCCCCAGAAAGTATTAATATTACATTGGTATAGTCTTAAACCGAATTGAAATCCATAGGACTCTTGGACAAGGCTTTCCAGTTCAGAATAATAAGCAATTTAACAGATGAATCCAATATTTAGAACCTCTGCTATATTTTGAGACATAGTTACCAAAATCTCCAACTAAAGAATCTATTTGTGGGAAATGATACTGACATATTTTTTCCATATTCTTACTGGTAGGTACAATTGAAAATACTAGATAGTACATGTACAACAAACAGGAAGATTCTGAAAGGTAGAGAGAAGGCAGACTGGTCAGAAAACTTAGAACCTAAGGAATAATACCAGGGTGAGCTCCTTGGTTTAGTTTTGTTTTGTTTTTGACTGATATAACCCAGATTGGATTGGAGAAGGAAATGGCAACCCACTCCAGTGTTCTTGCCTGGAGAATCCCAGGGATGGGGGAACCCGGTGGGCTGCCGTCTATGGGGTCACACAGAGTCGGACACAACTGAGGTGACTTAGCAGCAGCAGCCCAGATTGGATACTGGGGAAGCCAGAGGTCTGGAAACATCAATGGGCCTCAAGAGCCTCACGAAAAGCCTATTCTCTGTATCCAAATGACCAGAAAAGGGGCAACCTAGTAAGACAGAAAACTAATTTTTTTTTTCCTATTAGAGTATAATTTCTTTACAATGTTTTGTTAGTTTCTGCTGTACAACAAAGTGAAAACTTTTAGACAATAACCATTCTACTCCAGACAAATACCACAGTAAAAACTACAGCTTCACACCTGCCAGCAAAGACTGAGTTGAAAACCTAGATTTTTCACCTTGGCTGGTTATAACAACCTACTCCCCACACTCCACCTCTAGTGATGTCAGAGAAGGCAGAGATAGGGAACTGGGACATCAATCTTAACCTGCTGGGATGGTGTCATAAGCGACATATGGAGAACCATGACTCTACCCATAGTGCCATGAAATAAGTCCACAAGGAGCCCACCCTTGACCCTGGTCGATGAAGGCTGAGTAGAGAACCTGAACTTCCACCCCCACCTCACAGTCATGAGGCGGCATCTCTATCACCCACCAAAGTAATGTCAGAGGAGCCTGCAAAACACAGGATTTAAATAAGATTCAGAACCTAATAATACAAGACCCCACGTGTCCAGGTTTCAATGGAAAACTACTCATCATACCAAGAACCAGGATATCTCAAATCAAATAAGTAAAGATAATAAATAGATGCCAGCTGAGATAAGAGAGATTTAAAACAGCCAGCATAAAAATGATGATCCAACTGACAATTATGCTGCTGTGGCTGCTGCTAAGTCGCTTCAGTCGTGTCCGAGTCGGTGCGACCCCATAGACGGCAGCCCACCAGGCTCCTCCATCCCTGAGATTCTCCAGGCAAGAACACTGGAGTGGGTTGCCATTTCCTTCTCCAATGCATGAAAGTGAAAAGTGAAAGTGAAGTCGCTCTGTCATGTCCGACTCTTAGCGACCCCATGGACTATAGCCTACCAGGCTCCTCCATCCACGGGGTTTTCCAGGCAAGAGTACTGGAGTGGGGTGCCATTGCCTTCTCCAAACTGACAATTATAAATGCATTTAAAACAAGTGAAACAAAGTTTTGGGAAAAGAAGACGAAGGGAAGGAAGAGCAAAAAAAAAAAAAAATAGAAGACATAAATAGAAATTTTAGAACTGAAAACAGAATACACCCAATGAATGAGCTCAACTGCAGAATGTAGGGGAGACAGAGGAAAGAATCAATTAACTTAAAGAGGAAACAATATACATCAGCCAATCTGAACAAAAGAGAAAAATAGAGTGGGGCAAAAATTAACAGAGCTTTAGGAATCCGTGGGACTATGACAAGAGTTCTAACATTTGTGAGAAGAAAAGAGGGCAAGGTTGAAAAAAATATTCAAAGAAATAATCGCTGAAAATTCCCCAAATTTTCCAAAAAAGCATAAACCTACAGGTTCAAGCTGACCAAACCCTTAAAAATCCACACTAAGACACATCATGGGGCTTCCCAGGTGGTGCTAGTGGTAAAGAACCCACCTGCCAATGCAGGAGACGTAAAAGATGTGGGTTTAATCCCTGCGTTGAAAAGATACCCTAGAGAAGGAAATGGCAATCCACTCCAGCATTCCTGCCTGGAAAATTCTATGGACACAAGGAGCCTGGCGGGCTACAGTCCACGGGGTCGCAAAGAATCAGACATGACTGAAGCAACTGAGCACAAGACACATCATAGCCAGAATTCTGAAAGCTAAAGACAGAGAAAACAAATTTCTAAGCAGAGAGAGAAATGATGCATTAATTATAGGGGGAGAGCTATTTTAGTAACAAAAGACTTTTCATCAAATGTTTGCTTTTCTCATGACGCTAATAATTTCTAAATCACTTCTGCCTGTACTTTATTTAAAATTTTATCTACCTTATTTTCTCCTGTACAAAAATCTACATAGAAAGAATACCACACATTCCTAAGAATCTCACCTGTGTTTTAAACTGGGACTTATCCACCTAGAGCAGCAACTTCAAAAATGTGTGCTCCTAAAGTGTTAATGTTCTTCTCTCCTTGGGAGTGGTTTCCTTTGTGGCTTCTCACATTCCAGACTTGGAAAGCAAGAGCCACAACACAGAGAAAGGTAAGAAGTCCAAGCAGAGCCCCTTTGTAATAAATGAGTTTCCATCATCTGTCATTAGAACTTCCTGCCAACAGGGTCATTCCCTATTAAATTACCACTTGTCAATGTTTAAAATACTGATTGATAAATGTGCCCAAACTGATAACACAACAGCTTTTATTTTCTAATAATCCTAGTTACCACAGCCTGCTGATCAAGGCACAGATACCATATAGTTTTTCAAAGTACTTTACCAAAAGACAATTTAGTCGAAGACGATGCTAACAGGTAAAAACGCCTGGCCCCCTGTATGTTACATTCTGGCTCTGCTTGCCAAAATAAACTGGCGATTTAGTGATATGAGGAGCTCCAAGTTTCACATTTCATCAAATGCTAGTAATCTGTTTTATCAATATAAACTGCATTTTAATGAAAAAATTCTTTTCTTCAGTACACTTCACTTTCAATACCCCTGAGTATAATAATTCGTTCATGCTGTAGAACAAGAATGTTTTACAAGACCTTAACTCTCAAGAGAAATTTCTCTGTAAATACAAAATGCGAGTTTTATGGGAATGTGTTGTATGCACATGAATGGCGCCCAACACTACAAAACACAAACAACCAAAAAAATGGTCTCCCTTAGATTCCAGCTTAAATATCCTTCTAAGATACTGCATAGCCGAAGTGTTACTAGAACAAAGCTTAGCTGAGCAACTAGGTGATAGGTAAGTGAAATGGGATTCATTTCCCTAAGGTCTCTGAACGAAAACACATCTGAACATACTGCAGACATGTGTTAAGGCAGGACCAGTCATCAGGACTCAAAGCAGTTTGAACAATCTGAAAATTCTATCATGCTTGCTTCCTTCTTAGTGAGTCAAAGTGAAAAGGCTTAGGCTAAATTTAAGCAAGGCTTAAGACTGTACAAGTGAAAGTCACTCAGTTGTGTCCGACTCTTTGCCACCTCATGGAATAGTCCATGGAGTTCTCCAGGCCAGAATACTGGAGTGGATAGCCGTTCCCTTCTCCAGGGATCTTCCCAACCCAGGGATTGAACCTACATCTCCCACATCGCAGGTGGATTCTTTACTAACTGAGCCACAAGGGAAGCCCAAGAATAATGGATTGGGTAGCCTATCCCTTCTCAAGCAGATCTTCTTGACCCAGAAACTGAACCGTCTCCTGCATTGCAGGTGGATTCTTTACCAACTGAGCTATTAGGGAAGCCCAAGATTGTACAAAGTTGCACACAAATTTATATGGCATTTGGCCAATTTCTAATGTCTATAAAACCAATCAGGATTCATCCTTCCCACCAGGATTTCTTCCCCAAAAGTTACCTCGCACATCATTTCTCCCTTTTTCACACTTCCTACTAAATACAGGCCAAGGCCAGTTTGTCCAGTGGAAAACTGAGGTGCTACACCAGGCCATCTGGTTTCACACAGCTCACTACTCTGGTCACCTACCATTCCTCTGTTTTTTCTTACCACTTTTTGGTCCACTCTGTTCAAAATGCTCAATGGCAATGCCACTGGGAAGAAATGATGAAAACAACAGAAACACAGGATCGATCATTTCTCACCTGCGCCATTCCTTTCCGTGGCATTTTTATGTCTTATTTGTCATCTCTGTCATAGAAGCGTCATAATTGAGAGGCCATGATGCCTTTCACTGGGATCTGTGTGGTGCTAGATTGCATGGTCAGAGTTGAGCAAAAATTTAACAATAAATACAAGTCAATGGTATTCAGACAGGCCTTTTACTGGAGATAGCAGGGAAATACAAAGCGTTAAACCTGCAAACCTGTTATTTATAGGACCTACAACTAAGCACTGGAGTAGAAATCTCCCAAGAGACATTGTCCAGAACAGTGTGCAATTAGGAGTATGAGTAGCAGGTCAATCAAATGAGTCAGATCTATCCATGTAAGACACAACTTCCTTTCCATAAATGCATATCACATAATGTCCCATGGTGCTACCAGTTTCTGCCAGGTGTTTTTTTGTCTTCCAGTAAATGTTTTAAAAATAGTAAATTCTGTATTTACATATGTATATATTAGTCAACCTTAACCCAGCAAGCGAAGCAAACTAAGTAGCCAGAGTAAAATTTGAACATGAAATTTTACAGCTTTGTATGTGTGTATGTATGTGTATGTGTGTTACATATGCATGTCTACAACTAGTGACAATCTAGAAAATATGAACAAACCAGAAAGAAAACCAGTTTTTAATCACCCTAATCCCACCATCCAGATGAAGCCATAGGTAATGTTTCCATGTATACCCTTCTAAACGTGTTCCTCTATTTGTATATAGATCTATAATCTGTGCCCACGTTAAAAGTGGAGCATGTACATAGTGTAATAGACACCATGGTGTCTGTAGACAAAGGACGTGCACACATAATGCCTTCAAAGACCACTGGATTTTCATGTCTTGTCTCTCAGAAAGGGGTTCTAGGGAGCTAAAACTGAATTATTTTTATTGTTCCACCCACCTCTGCAAAAACAAACAGAAAAAGAGGGTACAGAGAAATATAAACAAATGGATATTTTCTCAGGTAACCCAGCTCTGATTTTTTAGTATCATCATAATACCACTCTTCTGGTTCACCACTTTAGGGCTTACAAAGCCCTTTCATTTAAATTGCAATGCCATAATGCTAGTAAGGAAAAATTATTGTTCCCATTTTGCAGGTGGGAAAATTCAACCCACAGTCTTATAAATTAGAGCAGAGGGTCAGAACAAAAGCCTGGATCTTATAGGAAATGCAGTGTGTGTGTGCGTGCGTGCATGCGTGTGTGTATGTATGTTAGTCGCTCACTCGTGCCTGACTCTTTAGGATCCCTTATGTAGCCCACGAGGCTCCTCTGTCCATGGGATTTCCCAGTCAAGAGTACTGGAGTGGGTTGCCATTTCCTTCTCCAGGGGACCTCCCCCACATTGCAGGCAGATTCTTTACCGTCTGAGCCACGAGGGGAATGCAGGGTTGCTTTCAAAGTTCATTCTTGAATGTACATGTTCTTGAAGGTGTTATTTGGAGTTCATCCAGGGACCAGCAATACACCCTAGAAGAGTTTTCAGTTTCCTGTGAAGCAGTAAGTGGGTATGAAGAAAGTGAAGCTTGGTACACACAGGCATTTCTGGGCTTAAATGAGTTCTCACAGACACCCCTTCCACCTGACGCTCAGGAATAAAGGCCCATGACTTCCCTCCATCCCTTCAGTCAGCAGTGTTCGCCATCCTGTCTCCCAGCGCTAGAGACTTGTTCTTCACCCACACTGTCCCCACGCTGGCAGTAAGCAGCATTTCCACTGTCATTTAATCAGCCAGCCCCTGACCCACACAGCCTACATCCTTTCCTCTCTTCAACTTTACCCTACCAGAAGTACCAAGTGAAACCATCAGTCTTCTTTTCCTTTTTCCACTGACTGAATCTCTCAATTCAAACCATTCTACTTTTCTTCAACTTGATCCCCATTTTCTTCTTTCTTAATTTCCATACTCATCCCATACATCTGTCCTAGAAAAGATAGGGATGAACATGAAAATGTACAATCTCTGAAAGTAATTAGCACACAATACATGATTTTTAAGCACCATAAGACTTCTAAAAGTCATAAAATAATCAATTAAACCATTTGAGATTATCAAAAATCTTGAAGTTCAACTGATAAATTTTGTAGTTCTGTTTGGCTAGTGTCTTGTTCCCATTATGATAAATCACTGACTGAGGTTTTTAAATAGGTTAGATTCTATTTGCCATGCTGATAAGATTGTGTTTTCCATGTAAAAGTTAGTGAGTTTTAAAATATCAGTTTTCAATGCATATACATCAAATGCTAGTATATACATAATTGAAAGTATTTTAAAGTATCCAAGATTGATCTGAGATGTACAGTGCACTAATATTTTAAACACAACGTTTGTCTCCTAACAATCTGGTATGTTATATGACTTGAAATGTGTTACTATCCTTCAACATTCATATCAGCTGCAAGTGTTTTCAACTATTATTTTATTTTCTCATTTGTCTTCAAGTCTGTAACATGCTGCAAAAATGCCATGGCATCTGAAAACTGTTACAGTAAGCAACCACTATATCAATCAGTTCTCTTATGAATTCCATTTTACAATTCAACTACAAACTGTTGAATGCAAAGATTTATCTATGTTCAAGAAAACTTAATATCTCTCTGTTTATTACCAAGATAAAGCACTGGAAATATTTTAAAAACACAAGACATGTCTTAATGGCCGTTATGGCTACATATGGACAGTCACAGAAATACAAATATCAATTTTTCAAGTTTGGCAAAACAACAATGTGTAATGATGCATTTGTACTAGCCATAAAAATGTGAGATGAAAACTCCTGGAAAGCAAGTTCCTACCTGGGACTCAGAAGCTACCTGGGACCCAGACACATAGTGGGTACAGATAAATGTTTCAGAGCTTAATTCTTGAAATTACACACTAGAAAAGAATCTGAATGTTTAAATAAAGGACAATAAAGTCTGAGCAAAAGAAGTGGACAAACCGTAATAACCATGTCTTCAGGAAGTGTGTTTTATAGGATTCAGTCCAAGAGTTCACTATTTACATAACTGGACAAAGAATTATGATGCGAGAGTATTGAAAAGGCAGGAAGGAATTCAGAATGTGTGAATTTTGATTCTAACTTTAAACTAATCACATGCAGCTTTGTGCCAAACCCTGGGAGAGGAGCCTCCTGAGCCCTACCTTTGAGGTATTACTGCCTTTCCGAAAAAGCAATCTCTACCATGGCTCAGGGCATTCCTGCAGATGAAGATGCCCTCTTGCTCCTTATGAAATGAGCAAAAGAACCTTTGCCCACTCTCCAAGACACAGTTCCAATGTCACCTTCTCTGCAACCCCCGCCCTATCTCTGGTTCTGACTGGCACTCACACAGACTGCAGCCATTACAGGGGATAATGATGTGGAAAGCAATACAGATGAGTGGAAAAACAGGAAACTTCTCAAACCCTATGGCCTGGGGGTGGAGGTGGGCTTCACCAATGACCACCTATGGGACCTTTGACAAGCTACAGATTTATGCTTCAGTTTCCCTGTTAACTGGGGTCTTCCCCAGTGGCTCAGAGGTAAAAGAATCTGCCTACAATGCTTGCAGGAGATGCGGGACTTGCAGGAGATGCAGGTCTGATCCCTTGATCAGGAAGATCCGTTGGAGGAGGGCACGGCAACCCACTCCAGTATTCCTGCCTGGAAAATCCCATGGACAGAGGAACCCAGCAGGGCTACAGTCCATGGAGTAACCAAGAGTCGGTCACAACTGAGTTACACAACAACATCAAAAAAAATCTGTCAACTAAAACAAGAAGAGTACTTGCTTGTAAGGAACAAAAGAAATTATGAATGTAAAACTGAAGACTAAACCTAAGTGTGCTTGCTATTAATTCTCTCTTGCTTTTTCTCCTTTACTAAACTCCAGGCCTTTAGGATTTATATCTGTATCCTCCTACCCCCCAAAAAAAAGTTAATAATCCCTTCCCTAGAAGGGAAGTATTATTTAAAATATAAAATTAATTCACAAATTAGAATAGCATTAAATAGTTTTAAATACTACACCAATGAAAAATGATGAAGTGATTGCTATTATACATCATTAGGATATTAGATAGCAGATAGATAAGAGTTAAAAAGTCATATGATAAATCTCCAAAGTTTTTTTGGAAAGAATAAAGACATTACTTTGCCAACAAAGGTCCGTCTAGTCAAGGCTATGGTTTTTCCTGTGGTCATGTATGGATGTGTGAGTTGGACTGTGAAGAAGGCTGAGCGCCGAAGAATTGATGCTTTTGAACTGTGGTGTTGGAGAAGACTCTTGAGAGTCCCTTGGACTGCAAGGAGATCCAACCAGTCCATTCTGAAGGAGATCATGCCCGACTCTTAGCGACCCCATGGACTGGAAAATTATAAATAAAACTTATACTCTGGACATCTGCTTTTAAGTAGAATCTTTATGGACACAATAAGGCTCTGATGAAAGCTATAGAGCTTCTTAAAAAACATGCATATGTACACATTCCCACAAAACTGTATTTATAATTTCAGCAACCTCCAACTCCAAAAACAGGGATTCCAGTAAGAACTACTGCTCTCTCCAGGAAGTATTAGGGTGATGTTCCAAGGAAAGTGGGGATCCTCCCAAGCTACCTCTTAAATCCTATCATCCCAACAGCTGCCTGAACCACAAAAGCACACAACTGGCTCTGCTTTTTATTGATTAATGTAGTTTCATCAGGATTATAGTCACGATCTTTGTTATGGCTAACCAATTTGCTTTTTCCACATTTTCCTATTCTACTTCACCCTCTTTCAAAGGGTTAGTAACTGGGGTCAACATCTTAGTATTAATGACAGTCCCTAAACTTCAATATAATCCTCAAAGGCCATATTTTCTTCTTTTCGCCTAATCATTTGGAGGGAACAGCTAAGACTCAGCGTTAGCTGTCTCTTCCCTCTGGTCAAAGATACCAGTATTGCAATGGAACAAAAAGTATGGAGAAGGAGGGCACTGTGAAAGGAACACTATTAAATAACTGCAAAAGAATTCCTCCTAGAATACAGACTCTGGTCTGTAAGACCCGAGACCATTTTAACAAAAGACATTTATTGTGAAATGTCTATGAAACCCTGTAAGGAAATATTTGCAGAGCTGTGCCAGCATTATAATTTTAGTGATAAATGGTCTAAACCCTAAAGTTCCTCTTTCCATCTACCTTGGGTGTTTTAAAGTACCTGTGGCAAAGTAGCCTGACATTTATTTCCAGGGTTGTCTAAGCCCCTTTTGATACCCTTTCCCCTCATCTTCTTCTTTAAAAACAATGATGAAGAAAAGAAAAAGTTATTTGGTATTCCCAATTAAATTTATGGAGAGAGCCCACCAGGTAAAAAATACCACAACATTTGAAACTGCTCCCTAAAATTATGTTTGTACAATATTGTGAATGAAACAAATGGATTTGTAAAGAGACAGATACTTTTTTTTAAATTACAATAAAAATGAAAATAGTGGAGGAACCAAAGAGTCTAGGATGAAAATTAATGGTGCTATTGTTTAAAATAAGAGAATAGGAATAGATTCCATGTTAAACAGGTTTCTTTAAGCTCCTAATTCCATTTAGCTTGTAAAGACAAGGGGAAAGAGAAGATAAAGCTACACATTTAAAACTGACAAAGGGCAGTACTTCTATGCAATTTATAATTAATCTGTGGGACCATGTGTCAGTAGAATTTATTGAGAAAAATAGTTTAGTGCTATTTTATAAGGCTAAGACATTAGAAGAAAAAGTATTGCAATTGAAGTTACACTAGCTGAGAAAATATTATAAAAGCTATTAATCATCAAGATTCAGGTCATAAGTTGGCTAGCAGCTAGAGTCAAGAAAAAAGAAAACTGCACAAGTGGCCAGGTGAATTGTGGATGTTTTATATCTTCCTCTAGGTGTTTCACTTAAAACCCTGCTAAAGAAAAGAATACTGGATGAAATTTGATTTCAGCCTATATTTTATTTATTATGATCTATCTGGCCACCCCTAAAATTTCAATTATCATTCTACCACCACCCTCCAAAAATCTCTCCCCAGTATTGGAAGGAAGCTTTTCTTTCATTTTCCTCCATGCAATTACCATTATATGTACAAAATGTGAATGCTTTACAAAGTAGCCATGCATTTTGCCAGTGGTTCTCAACTTAGAAAGCTTTAAATTGTATTGATATCTATAGATCAGAGTGGGGTGAGATGCTGCCTGGGCATAAGAATCGTTTAAAGTTTCACAGGATTCTATTAATATTATGCAGTGAGAGTTGAAAACCACTACATTAAATAGTGAGTGTAAAAGGCAACAGGACTGCCTCAAAATATGGAAAAATGATTGTGTGCGGGCATAGACATGTGTGTGCATGTGTGCCCACATGTGTGCACACATGCACACACACATACCCCTCTTACTAGTTATAATTTAGAGCTAATATTCTCTAAAAGGAAGACAATAACCTGTATAATGAATGATTTATCTCTCCTTTTATACAACAAATAAATCATTACTTCTCACTTTAAAAAAATCTTAAAATTAAGTATCTATAAAGATTTTAAAGCCATATAAGTAGATTTTGACAGATTATATTACAGCTTAATTATAAAGCTATGGAAAAAGATCTGTTTTCTGGAAAACAGGACCAGCTACTCTCCACACATCCTCCTCAACTTTCCCAAATACACTACCATGTTGTTCCTGGAATGCTAATATATTAGTTTTCTATAATAAAGGTATGGTAATAGGTAACAACTTGCAGAATCTTTAAAAGTGATAAAATAGCATTACTATGAATAAAGAACTGTCATTTCTTCCATTCTAAGGCATATTTAAGAATTTCATAACCCGAACTTTTTAATTTGTTCCAGGCATAAATTGAACTTACAAGGCCTCAGAAGTAAAATTGGCTTTTTATTTCTATTATAAAGTATTAAAATTATTTTTAAATGTATATAACTAAAAAATAATTTTTTTCCAATATGGCCTGTCATCAAATAAAATCGTTATTTTATTATCCTATTTAGAATTTTAAAGGATTACTTAAACCAAGCCTGTTTTTATTAAGTTAGACAACTGACCAAAGAAGTTTTAAACTTCCTTCCTGGAAATTCCCAAGAATAAAAAGGAAACCAATGTCCAGAGATCAAAATATAATCTATAATCATTTTTTACACAGTACAAGAGACTGAAATATGCTTTATAATTTTAAATCCTCAATTTTTATTATTAGATGAATAGACATTTGAAAAAGCAAGCTTAAGTTTCCAAACTATCTAAAGCAGAACTGAAAAAGGTCTTTTACAGCTATTCATACCAATATAGATATGAGGGGAATAAAAAAGACTATGACAGAGATAGGTGAGAGTATGGGTAATTCGTGTGTTCTTCTATACTCCAGAGCAATTACTAGTACAGTTGCTAGAACTTTTAGACTTTTTTGTGTGATCCTTCCTTTTGGCATTATTTAAGTATTCACACAGAAGAACCACATATCAGCTCGTTCAGACAAAATTCTATATTTCTATGAATTTGGTGAATTTGACCTGTAATTTACATTAAACATTAGGTCCTGTATCTCTGTCATGAAAGTGAAAGTGAAGTCACTCAGTCATGTCCAACTCTTTGCAACTCCATGGACTATAGCCCACCAGGTTCCTCTGACCATGGGATTTTCCAGACAAGAATACTGGAGTGGTTTGCCATTTCCTACTCCAGGGGATCTTCTTGACCCAGGGTTTAAACCTACATCTCTTTCATCTCCTGCATTAACATGCAGATTCTTTACCACTGCACCACCTGGGAAGCCCCTATATCGACGTTACAAAGCCAAAGCTGGTTGTGCCAAACTGAGGGGCAGAGCTGAGTGAGAAAGAACCAAAGCCAAGGAGAAGCCACTGCACTGGGAGCTATCCTTGGTGCTGCCCTCAGACCTGGGGCCCGTGGCCTGCCTGGCCCTCTTACCCTTTGCTTCCAACATTGCTCAAACAAACTGAATTCTGATTTCCAATTCTTATCTTGATTCAATAACATGTTTCAAACTACCTAGTGTTCCTGACTTTAATTCCTGTTTGCTTCCCCAAGGTGTTGATTTTCCCAAATGAAAACCCAACCTGACACCAAACTACTTCCTCTGCAGAACATTTTTTGCTTTGAAAAAAATTTTGACCTAAATCTACCTCTTTATTTCTAACCCACCAATTATGGTCACCAAAGAATGGTCAGTGCCCCTTTTCCCTAGAATTTTTCAGGAAATCTTAAATATTCCTGCCTGTAGCAGTAATTAAAAATAATCAGAAGGTTTGAAAAGAACTAAGAGTACTGCTAACTCATCTCTGGAAAGTAGTAGCTAAGTACCAATGCCAGGGTGACAAAAATATGGCTTACAAGTGTAAGCATTCCTTCTCTTGTGCCCATGGCAGACATCACTAATCTATCATGGAGTTATTTTTTAATCCTTAATATGGCCTTAAAGTCCTCAACAATTTCCAAACGGCTATTAACAGTCAAAGATGGCATGTAAATAGAAACCTCTCTATCATCTCTGAGTTAGTATGAACATGTGGGTTTTGAAGAAGCGTTTTTCTTTCTTTTTCTTTTAAAGTCTCAGTTGGAACACTGCTTAAGTACACCTTGACGGTCTAAAGAGGGTAGAAGCACCCTTACAATTCACTTATGTAGAAAGCAAGTGCACAGTTATTAAAGAATCAGAGCTTTCTCTTCTAAGACGGGAGGTGTTAGCTTTACGTCCTGGATAAATTCCAACTTAGGTAATTACATTCTGCTTACCTCAGCCCCTAGCAATTTTTTCAAGTGAATCCAGTATTATTCCTCACTTCCTACCCTAACTTGCTGTGCAGTATTGTGATGAGCTGTTAAACAGCTGCCATGCTTCACTCTACAATGGGGACTGTGCTTCACTGTATAATTTGTAACCATTCACAGTGTGCTTTGGAATCTTTCAGGATGGAAGTGTTACCCTAAAATGCAAGATATCATCATCATTCTAAAGGCATACAGTACAACTGCTTATTTCAGTTAAACTCAGCATAACATATTTAGAAAATACCTTATTTCATGGAAAACCATAAAAGTAGGTTAAAATACCCATGAAACATGCTACAAAGATTATATGAAAAGGTATTTAAAGAAAGCAAACTATTTATCAACTATATGAATATTCTGCCAAAGAAAGGAGTAGTAGGAAGAACAAATGCTTAAGACACTTTTATTTGAAAATACATCTGCCTTCATCAGATGGTAAAAATTCCCAATGTTACCCAAGAAAACAGTGAAGAGAAAAATCGAACGTTAAGTCATTGGGAAATGGAGGGATGCCAACACTTATGGAGAAAGAGATCAAGGATAAATACAGTTTTTAACATTTTCTTAATTCTCATCAGGACGGCCAGGGAATTATACTAATGCACTGTCATGAAGACACTGGATTTTCACTGTGGATTTCTTGAGGACCCTTATAGACAGAAACACATTTTGGCAATATGGAAAAGGATACAACTAGAAGGCACTGCTGCAGGTACATGCCCCTTCCACAGACTGTCATTTAGTAGAGATACTTTTGGTCAGTGGTTCTGAACTTTGGCTGCACAGTGGAATAACCTGAGGAGCTTTATTTAAAAAAAAAAAAAAAAAAAAGGCTAATATTGGGTTCTAACCCCAAAGACTGATTTAATTGACTTGGACATCAGGAATTATTTTTTTAAAGTTCCCCAGGTGATTCTAACGTGCAGCCAATGTTGAAAACCACTGCTTGAGGCTACATCTTAACATTTTGGTTGTAATTCTCATGTTTGTTTTTTTAAGGGGGGAAAATCACATTCGTTGAGGGCTTGCATATCAACATACATTATTGATACAGGCCCACAATTAGATCCCCAAATGCATGTTTTATGGGGTGATGCTTCATCCATAGGGAGAGAAAAAGGCTTTATCACCTAAAGATTGTATTTCTGAAGGGCTGCAATTCTGAGGCAATCTTTTTTTTTTTTTTCAGTAGTGACAAGAAAAATTTTGGCCAGAAACAGTAATTCTGTATCTAAGATGTTTTTGAATTTACAGTTAGCTTTGGGTATATTAGCTGTGTTACAGATGTGTCTTCAGTAAACTATGTAAACTCATGCCAGCTTCTCCGTGCCACATACATCTAAGCCATACCTTCTCTGTTCAGAAAATAAATAATAATCAATTACCATATTGATGCTTATTTATCTACCTTCAAGTGGAAGGACTGCACCCTTAACCAACCTGCACATTCATAAGATGTAAACGAAAAACCTGCAAGTATGAGCAGAAACAAATTTTTGATCAAAGCCAAGGACTCAGCAATTGCATATAATGATGTGAACAGTGGATTCTCTAAAAAGTAAGATATAGTTCCACCAACTTTTATTGATTGTAACAGCCTTGTTCCACAAGTGTTAAACCCTGAAAAATAGGTGTAAAGAAAGCATAACAAAGACAGACCAAAGAAAAATAAAAATAAACAGAGCAGGTAAAAAAAAATACCCATAAGCAAGCAGGAAAGAGTGCTGGATAGTTCAAGTACTTTAAATGTCATCATCAATGACTTACATTATATGAAGTTATTTTAATGAACTAAGTCATGAGAAGAGATGGAAAAAACAACTCATGTTATATTGGTGCATGGATTACCCATAGGAGAGCAAATTAAACCTTACATTCTTTACTAATCACCACAAGCATCAGAAATTCAGGTAGCAACACAAAGAGGTCAATTCAGAGGCCTGTGAGTGGTAACTAAAACTGATAAAGTGTAACAGAGCAGCAAGTCTGATCTTACACAGGGGAAGGGCAGGGCGGTGGACACTGAGCATATACCATACTCTGGGTAAAACACTTTATCTGTGTTCTCTCTCACTTTTTCCTTATATCAACTCTATGATTTAACGTTAGGGAAACTAAAGGTCAGATAGGGTAACATAATTCGACCAACTTGCCCATCTAGAAAGTGGCTGAGCCAAGACTGAAAATCACCCAGGTGTGATTAATAATGAACTTAATGTTCTTCCCCTGCACCATGTCCGCCTATAATACATGAGACTCTTCCCTGACCCCCAACCCTCACTCTGGTGTACTTTGAACTAATCCATCAGCTCACCCCAAGAAGTATCAGCCAGCTATGCAAACAGGACTCAAAGAAAAAAGGAAGATTCACCTGATAGCCCGAAGGAAGAAGCAGAATGGGCATAGCACCAACACCACCATGCACTAGACTTTTCCAATATTCTCTGCAGACAGAAATGAAGGGAACGCATAGGAAAAGTTTCTAATCATAAAGGATAGGTAATTTATACAAAATTTACAAAGAGAAGCATAAAAATCTGATAGTTGTATATAATATTGGTTCATTCAGAAGTTGAGACACCAAGTCCCAGAAAAGAATGGAAAATCATTTTCAGGTTCTGAGCTTTAAATGCTGGAAACTCCTTTTCTTCACTCCTAGAATAAGGTTTACATGAAAAGCCCAATGTTTACTGGAAGAGCAAAATATGTTATAAGCAAATAGAGCTGGCTGAGTCATATGTATTTTCATCTCAAAATGAGTTATAGATAGGACAGCTAGATATTTTCAGTGAAAATAGGAACAAGTTCCTATGCAACTGAAATGTTTTAGACTCTTCTAAGAAATTTCTGCACACCATTTACTACTGATGAAATTGATCTATGTTATCAGTGATGATTAATCCTACCCTACTAATATTACTAATACAATGAAGAGCCCTGGTCACACATTCTAATCACCTCATGAGTTTTTTCAAGTGGTAACCAAATTGTGACTATATCACTAGCTATAACTTCAGGTAAAAACCCCTCTGCTGTAATTTTCCCAGGTATTAAGTGAAGGAATTAAGACAAGATTTCTAAAGTTCTTGTTTCTTAGGTACTCTTCCAGCTCTGGAAAGTTCCAGTTCTATTTTTCATAAAAATACCAACTGCCTAAAGTTGAAAACAAAACAAATTTGTCCACAATACAAATGTGTTTGACATTTCTAATTGTGCTATTTCAGTTAATAGGCCAGTAATTTTAAAACCTATGAATTTTTTTTAGCTCATTCTCTCCCTTTTTTTCTATTTTCAAAGGGATTCATCACTTGATCCTGATATTCTGTTCCCATTGTTTCTTGCTTGTGTTCTTTCAAATCCACCTTCACAGCCTGAGACAGAAGCTCCCTCTTTAACTAGTGGAAAATAATTGTTATAATAAGTTCTTTTCAGGTTTGGTATTATAAAATAAGTTTTGGTATTATAACAAGGGATGTGGTAGCTTTGAATAGATCCTCTCTCTCATTATACAATCACTTGGTCTGTGCTGGACATCAACAGAGAAGAAGTATATCGGGTTGGACTGAGATGGGTATCCCAAACAGTTCTCTACATGTAAATGAATTTAGAGTTGCCAGCCATATCCATGAACTTAGACTAACCTAATGGGAACAGGAAACACTGGACTGGAAACTGAATTTCAAACAAGTAATATATTTCTATGGATACCCAAGAACATATCACATAAGAGAGAAGAAATGCCAATGTGTATTTTTTCTCTTGATACTAAAAATGTATATATGAGTTTTAGTGTGTGGCGAAGAGGGAGATTAAGGGAAGAATGTGTACCATTCTCTTTTCATGGTGCCTATGGAACAGGACCAAGATCTTTCAGTTTAGAACAATAGGCAAAACCATAAGAGAGGTAAGTATTTGTACAACTAATGAGTTTATCTTTAATTAAAGAAAATTATACCTAGATTTCTTATATTAAATTCTCACTATTAGGTTTGCTAATTTTTTAAGGTTCCATATTTAATAATACTGATATACAAAATTCAATCATCCAAAACAAAAAGTGACAATTATTTAATTAAGGACTAGTTTCATAGAAACTTGTTAATAAAAATAAATTTGTAGATAACATTGAACCAAATATAGTAAGAACAGACACAATTAAACTTAAGGAAAGCTTACGACTTCTAATCACTCACAGAAGCACCTTTGTAGGTAGCAGGTAACAATACAAACCTTATTAGATGTGAGAGAGGTCTGTGATTCACCTCCTATTACGTCAGAAGTACAAAAGACCCACAACACACATGACAAGAGCACACACATAAAATACTACTTGGATATGATATTCTTAGCAATACTTCCAAGTAGAATTTTGGTATGCAGCCAGGATGGCAGAGACAAATCAGTACTAGAGCAAGCAACAGTAGCTTTTAGAATAGGGGACACTGACAAGCAAAATCATCTGATGATCCTAAAATTATTAAAAACATTCTGGACTACAACTGGGGGCATACCTCTGGCTCTCCAGAAAATTAAAGAAATCCCACATACGTTAATGAAAGCACCAAAGATATGGTGAGGACACACAAATTAAAGCCAATAGCAACAATTAGCATTTATTTAAGGCTTATTATGCCTCAAGCATTTTACCAAGCACCTGACATCCAGGACCTCGTTTAACTCTCATAGCAAACCAATGAGACTGCTAGTAGTCTCCTTACTTTGGACATGAGCGGGGTGGTGGGGCGGGGCGGGGTGGGGGGATGAGGTAGGAGAGGTCAAACAACTTTCTCAACATCTGCCAACTGGTTAGCAGAAGAGATGACAGCTCTGACATCAAAGTCAATTTTCTTAGGCACTACACCACACACCACCATATAGTACTTGATCTCAGGATTCCCAGTCTAAAGGGATCAAAGTTCAGTTATTAAATTCTGAGACGTCAAGGGGAAAATTAAGTCAATGAACTTCTGCTTATCCAGAAATGAAAGACTTCAGGAGATCTGATGTTTACAAATACTACACCTGATTTTCCTAAGGTAGTAACAAACGACAAAAAACAGATATCTTGGATTTGGGAAGAAATAAACTTGAGCTGTACCAAATACACCAAAGGAAAGAGCAAAATTTCTAGAAAACTGGGTCAATGTAACAAACCACATGAGGTTCTAAATGATGACACTAAGGTGAGAGAGGATGTTTTTTGCTGGTCAGCTCTATCGAAATGACCCACCAACATCTCAGATGCAATATGTAACTCCATGAATTTGCCATCTTTAGCTAAGTAAATCTATTTCTCAATTCCAACAGAACGGCTATTCTCCTAGTCACTATGGTCAGTACTTCAAGATCATCCCTGACCACTCCTCCATCCAGTAAGCTGCCCCACCAACTTGCCAAGTCTACATCCAGCATAATTATGTGCATTTCCTTTTTTCATCCATAAGCCACTTTCTTTGTTCAAGTCTTCAATAATCTATTTTAGTAGTTTTTTAACTTGTCTCTCTGCTTCCTATTGCCTATCCCACTGATATTCATATGTCAATTCCAAATTCCCCATTTTAAATCTAGACATGGCTCCTAAATGATTATAGGCTAAAGTTCAAATTCCTTGACCTTAATTCCCATTTCCAACCTCTTCACCCAGTTAAGACAGTTACTTTCTAGGTTCCAGTTATTCTCTTCTGTGGCAGTGATCATTCACTGTCACAAACCTGGGTGTAGCTACTCTCTTCATAACATGCTCTCATAGTCATTCTATCTCACCTTTTCATCACAGCAAGAAATAACATGATTAATCAAGTAGCATATTGGAGTCAGACAGTTTGGGTAGCTATACAATTTCAGGTGAGCTTAACCTTCCAAACCTCACTTTTCTTGACTGCAAAATGAGCATAATAGTACCTAGCTTGTGTGGGTGGGTAAAGATTAGAAATAATATACATAAAGTTTATGCTCAGAAAGTGAAGTGAAAGTCACTCAGTCACGTCCAACTCTTTGTGACCCCATGGACTATACGGTCCATGGAATTCTCCAGGCCAGAATACTGGATTGGGTAGCTCTTCCCTTCTCCAGAGGATCTTCCCATCCCAGGATCAAACCCAGGTCTCCCGCATTGCAAGTAGATTCTCTACCAGCTGAGCCACAAGGGAAGACCAAGAATATTGGAGTGGGTAGCCTATCCCTTCTGCAGCAGATCTTCCCAGCCCAGGAATCAAACTGGGGTCTCCTGCATTTCAGGTGGATTCTTTACCAACTGAGCTATCAGGGAAGTCCACGATCAGAAAAGGCACTTGATAAATGATGCTGTTATGCCCAAAGCTTAGTCAGGTCTTTACGGCTCCACTCAAATGAGATAGCAAGTACTGTTTTTTTCTACCTTATACTTGGAGTCACCTGACTATGCCTATCATTTACACAAAATTCTTACAACTAAAGACCTTGTTTTATATATCTTTACATTCCAAAATACCTTGTATTTACCATACAAGCTTTTTTTCTCTTACTGTTATTAAAAGCCATAATTTATTGAGTTCCGGAGAACATTCCCTTCCAATATCCAGATATTCACTTCTCACATTGAGGATTCTAGTTTCTGCAGTTAAGTTGCTTCGAAGGATGCAGTAATAAACAGAATATTGCTTGGTGATTGCAGAATCACAGCAAAGGGGGCTGGATTCATAGGGATGATATTTTAATAATGCCATGGTGAATTTTCTCTCCTCTTCAAGAGGGCATACTTCTATTATGACTCATCTTCTAGATTCCACATCTCTTTTCCTTTTCTTCTGATTCTTGAACCTTATGTTTACATGTATTGTATATTTCATGCAGATTGCAGCTCTTCTGTTAATACATTCTGTTGTTAAGCCATCACTGTCTTTTACAGTCAATCATATTTTCCTATAGTTAAGTGTCCAGTAAGACTGGCTGAACTTGAGAGCTCTTAAAGACTCTCAACTGCCTATTTCTAGATATATTTCAAGTGGGGTTTTGTCCACAGATGACAATCATTTTTTTTGAGCCTATAATATACTGGGCTCATTAACCCTTTTGGTTTTCGGACTATGTATTATTATACCCATTTCAAAGTTATGCAAATAACCAGATTTTAATAAATGATGGGTGAACAATAGTGTGAATAAAATCTCAAAGAATCAAATTACTGTTAAATATATGTTATTGTATCCAATTACTCTGAAACACATTTTTAAAGACTTTCCTATAAAATAAACTTTTTTATCTGGAATTTCTTTGGAAATAAGCCATTCCGGCTAAGAGATTATTCTAGTAGCTTCTTGTTGAATGGTACATTCCAAATTGTTTATTTTTTTAATGGCAAGGTTTCTGAAACAACCCCAGTTTTCTTTAAAAGAACACTAAACAACTAAAGTGCCTTCTGTACCCTCTCACCATTCCACACAGCAGTACCACAAGAAATGTACATATTTTATAGGTGCCACTCAGATGTGGACAGCAGCACAAGTGTCTTTCCTCCTTGCGTGCTACCACGGGTACATTATTACATTTGGCTGTTGTCATGTGGATTGAGAAGATACAAAACAGTCCCTATCTTTATTTGCATTAGTAGTAAACTTGAGATCCTCAGGTATCTTATAAAATTGCTAGGGTTTTCAGAACCCTACTGAAGGGAGTCGCCAACTCCCTTACATTTGAGCTTGGAGTCATACTGAATAGGCAAACTTTTCTAAAATCCTGCCAACAGAAAATCACAATGGTGATAATGGTAAAAGTAATAAAACCACTAACATTTATGTAACATTGTTTAGGTTGTAGGCACTGAGCTCAGTCAGCATATGGTAGCAATTAGCTCAATCTTCATAATAAGCCTAAGACACAGGTATTATTTCAATTTCCATTTTACAGACGGGAAAACTGAAGCTCTGGAAGGCAAGATATTTACTTTAGGTTGAACGGTGGTGATAAGTGGTATAAGCCAAACTAGAATCTCTGTACACCACATTGCTGACTCCCATCATTAATTCAGCACTCCTCAGAATGGAATGATTTGAATAAGTGATTTTAGAAAGAAAACCAAAGTTTGATTTTTAAAACACCAAAGTAATTCACCTGAAATCTTTCTAAAGAGTCACATAGCCCTCCTATAATAAACAGTATATAACACAATTTGTTCTTGCTTGATGGCTTTGTGCTAATAATAATCATTCATTGTGCTATGGAAAGCTTTTTGTTGCTGTTGAGTTGCTAAGTCTTGTCCAACTCTTGGCAACCCCAAGGACTGTAGCCCACTAGGCTCCTTGGTCCACAGGATTCTCCAGGCAAGAATACTGGAGTGAGCTGCCAATTCCTCCTCCAGATGGAAAGCTTAGAGATGCCCTTTAAGTCTAAAGAGGAAAAGAGAGTCTAAGTAGATGTTTCACTGAATTCCCCCCAACTATGGTTTGAGTTTATTGCATGATATTC
This sequence comes from Bos indicus, assembly GCF_029378745.1. Classification (NCBI taxonomy): domain Eukaryota; kingdom Metazoa; phylum Chordata; class Mammalia; order Artiodactyla; family Bovidae; genus Bos; species Bos indicus. The sequence continues at coordinate 52,572,126 of NC_091761.1, read as the reverse complement.
ATGCAATATTTTGCAGAAGCCCTTCTCCATGACTCCCTTTGAGTTGATGATGCAGTCCTGAGAATATTCTTGGGTTTTTAGTTATTTCTCTCTCCTGTGATCTGTGACCTTTGCTTCTGACCTCCCAAATCTCTTAGGACAGGACTAGGAGAAAGTAAAAAATGTACATCAAATCTCTGATTTAAAATCATGTCAAATGTTCTCTATACTTAAGGAAAACAGAGGTAAATCATCCTATAATCAAAGGATAGGCTTTTTTTGTTGCTGATGAATTGAGAGTGCTTTTTTTGGTGACGTTATTGTTGTTATCTAAAGTACAAGAGAAAAGAAATCTGTGATAATTAGGCATCAACATGGATAGTAATTTCATTAAAAAGTACACTTTAAATAAGCAAGTGTGTCCTATTAACTTCAAGCCAACAGAGGCATATATATATATATATATATATATATATATATATACGCAGAAATCAAACTTTCTTCTCTTAAGAAGAGGAAAAGGAAGATGGTTACAATACAATGAAGCATGAAATATTTGCATTAGATATAAAGGAGATTTCTTGACAGTGAGTGGTATTGAACACTGGAGTGATTTATCAAACTTTTTCTTTTAGTACATTGATTCTATTAAAAAATGTTTTAATGACTTTCAAAAGAAACACATTTTGCATTCATTTTGGAGCGCCAAAATAATTGTAAGCAAATATGGATATGTTTAAATTTATAAAAGCAAAACTTTTCTTCTACTTCAGACCTAGATTAATATTCAAAAAGATAATACCCACTTCATTATTTCACAGAACAAAGGCAATAGTTTTATTAATACATCTAATACTAATACTTTCTTAAAATATCTGAGAAATATGACCCACATGTGGTAGGATGATTAAGGTGTTTTCTGGCAACGCCCCCAAAAAGAAAAACTCTTGACTACAGAAAGCAAAAAGTTTTCAGTGGGGAGCCATGGGGGCTGCCTTCTGTCCCATCAATCCACAAATTCTCAAATTTCAGATCTGCTGTTGTTTTCTGACACATCTGCTTTGCAATGTAAAATAGTGTTTTCTTTAATAAGAATTCTTCAAAAAGCCCTTAGGCTCCTAGCCTTTGTTTGCACAGCCTGAGCGTTTTCATTTAAAGTTTTCACACTGTTTTTAAAATTCTCCATTTTTTCTTTCTAAAATAGGCAAAGTCCATAAACCTCTGTTTTGGTTTCACATTGTAGCTGCATGGGAAAAGGGGAAGAGAAATGTGCAGGGAAATTCTTAGTTTCAATAAATGAGATTATTCCAAATGACCAACATTGTCCTCCTCCCTTATTTGCTGTCAAAAATACAAGGAGGAAAGCAGAGGTGCTTTTCATATAACCCAACTTCCAAATGGGAAGCCACTCAAGTATTCTTGCCTGGGAAATCCCATGGACAGAGAAGCTGACAGGCTTCAGTCCATGGGGTTGCAAATGAGTCTGATACAACTTAGCAACTCAACAACAACAACAACTCAGAAACTAAAACCTATGAAATGAGAAATCTCACAGGTAAAATCCACTCTTGTCTATGGTTACTCTGACAACCCAATATTTTGGAAAATAGAAATATGTAAATAGTGAAATGCTCACAGGAACAAAATTTTGTCCTAATAATCACAGTGCGGTTGATACTTATATTCTTTGTGTTGAAACAGATAAGCAAATATTTCTCAATCCAAAGTATACGTGCTTCAATTATTTCCAAGTCCAAACTTCAATCCTAAGGATACAATATCTGTTCATCCCCTCATGAAAAAATAAATAAATGATTTTTTTTTAAGGTCACCACTGGAAATATACATTTGATCTTTTTACATGAATTATATATAACCATAATAAAAAAGTTAAACCCATTTTTCACATTATAACAGGATAGAGAAGGCAGGCAAGTGACAAATACATACAAGCATCCAACCTTGAGAGCCTGAGCGTTTATCTCTCTTCACCTTTAATCCAACTGAATGGCATTTGAAGTAGATGGTATCTACTGTGAAGCTCCCTGATGGAATTCCTTGGAAAAACAAGATCTTTTTCGAGGATAAGGGATGCCACTTTGTAATTCACTGTATTTCTACAATCCATTCTCATGGTCCAATCTGTTGTGGGGTGGGGATGATCTAGTTACATAAAAATCATGGCTACTCCCTCAGTGACAAATCTTACAGGAGAGACAGATGGAAGAAAAGTCTGATGCTGTGCAGATGTGGTCAACCCCATCCTTAACACCTAATGTGACAGATCGGGGACTGCCCCTGTAAGACAGGTGTCACGCTATAATTTAGCTTGTAAGAGAAGAGAGTTTGGATAAATGGCAAGATACCTAGAAATTTTTTTAAGAAGAGTTTTCTTAGACATGAAATAATGGTATGCACCTCTAGCTGTTTCTTTGACATATTCTTCCTAGTCTGCTTCTTTAGGTAAAATTTCAACCTGACTATGAGAATTCTTTCTGAAAATTATTCATTCGTCCTCAAGTCAGGAAAAGTATGATGTCCTTTTCAAAAGGAGTGAGCTGGACTTGGGTTGAGGTTCTCTCCTAAGCCCACTGGATAGAAAGTGACAGGGCCAGGATTCATACTTCCAGCCTCACAGACAGCTCTCCATTAGGAAACTCAATAAATATTTTTGCTTTAAAAGTTGATCATTCCTTTTCAGGTATCCTCTTTTTCAAAACTTCAATCTTTTAAAAGTCTGATTTCTAAGACCTTGAATCCCTTCTTTCATAACATTACCATGACGTGATCTCTTTCATTCAATGTGCTGTCAGTTCTCTTATATAAGTCATTTGTTCTTCACTAGTAAGACCCTGAAGCTGGGAAAGACTGAAGGCAAGAGGAGAAGGGGATGACAGAGGATAAGATGGTTGGATGGCATCACGGATTCGATGGACACGAATTTGAGCAAGCTCTGGGAGTTGGTGATATACAGCGGAAGCCTGACATGCTGAAGTCCATGGGGTCACAAAGAGTAGAACACAACTGAGTGACTGAACTAAACTGAGTCAATCCTAGTCCTGGAGGAAGGCATGGCAACCCACTCCAGTACTGTTATAAAAAAGCCTGGTGGGCTACAGTTCATGGGGTCCTAAAGAGTCAGACACAACTGAGTGATTAAGCATAGCACAGTCAACCTCGGAGGTTCAGTGGTAAAGTATCCACCTGCTATTTCAGGAGATGGGCCAAAGGCCACACATTCAATGCTTGGGTCAGGAAGATCCCCTGGAGAAGGAAATGGCAAAGTACTCCAGTACTCTTGCCTGGAATATCCCATAGACAGAGGATCCTGGCCAGCTACAGTCCATGGGGTCACAAAAGAGCTGGACACAATTCAGCAACTAAACAACAATAAGCCAAAGCCAATCTGGGACCAAAACCTCTCTTTTGAGGACAGGTAGTAAAAAAAACATGTTAAGAGGTTGGGTTTCAAAACAGGGTAAAAAATATGTTTGATTTCTGGCTATACTTTTACTATTTGTATGAGGCAAAAGTTACTTATATTCTTTATGGCTGGCTTTCTTCAACTATAAATGGAATTATCTTTTAGAATTGTTGGGAGAATATTATGCTAAGATATGTATAATATACTTAGCATAATGTCGGGCTAAATTAAGACTCAGGAAGGTTAGCTGTTACGGCTAGCTCTACCTTCTGAAGATGACATTGTCAGAAAGCAAGTTGCAGATTCCTCAGATGTTCTGATTTTGTAAGACTGAGACTTGCACAAAGGCCTGGATACGTAAAATTCTCTAGTTCTACTAGGCTTTACTTTTATGACAGCTACATGACTTAGAGTAGGAAAATATTGGTTTCTTTTAGCCAATATCCAGCTCAGTAAGCTGCAGAACTGCTCCATTTTTTTTCCCTCTCTATCACACATCGTCAGCACCATGGAGTTTTATGTGAAATCTGCCTTCTTGAAATGCACAGTAGACTCCCCTGGTGATGCAGTGATAAAGAATCTGCCTGCTAATGCAGGGGACATGGGTTCAATCCCTGATGCCACATGTCACGGAGAAACTAAGCCTGTAGACCACAACTTCTGGAGTCTGCAAGCTCTAGGGCCCACGAGGCACAAATACTGAAGCCCGTGAACCTGGAGACTGTGCTCTGCAACAAGAGAATTCACCACAATGAGAAGCCCACACATGGCAATGAAGAGCAGCCCCCATTTTTCACAATAAAATGTAAGAGAGAAGGCAGGCAAGTGACAAATACATATAAGCATCCAGCCTTGAGAGCCTGAGCATTTATCTCTCTTTGTCTTTAATCCAACCGAATGGTATTTGAAGTAGATGATATCCACTGTGAAGAGAAAGCCTTCATGCAGAAACCAGGACCAAAAATAAAATAAACAAATTTAAAAAAAAAGAAATGTGAAGTAAAAATTCCTTAATTTTCAATCTAACCTATATCCTTTAACACAGATTAGTCTTCCTCCTAGTCATAAGTCTCAGCCCACTAAGTCTTGAGATCACATCTATCTATCTTTTGGCATGCTACAAGCTGATAGTCTTTATCTCTTCAAAATTCATATGTCAAAATCTTGACTCCTAATATGATGCTTTTAAGAGATGCAGGACTTTGGGTGGTGATTAGGTCATGAGGGTGGAGCCCTCATGAATGAGATTAGTGCCCTTATGCAAGAAACCACAGAGAGTTCCCTTGCCCTTTGCATCATGTGAGAACACAGTGGGAAGACAGCCATCTATGAATCAGAAAGCAGGCCTTCACAAGACATCAAATCTGCCAGCGCCTTGATCTTGGACGTCCCAGTCTTCAGAAATGTCAGAAATAAATTTCTATTGTTTACCAGCCACCCAATCCATGGTATTTTGTTATAGCAGACCAAAAGGACTAAGACGTGGTATTAATATGACAAAATCAGTTTTGTTGACTACTGATCATCTGGCAGGCTTTGATGCCTTCAGTTTCAAGGAAGCCAATATAAACACCCTAACAGCAAAGGGAGAACTGGTGCATGAAAAGGCTTCAGTTAGAAAGATCCAAAAAGAAGTAGCTTACTGAAATGTTTCCCACTCACTTAAGCTTACAGACACTGCAACTGCATGAAAAGGGGTCAGATGTTTATTATCTTCCTTTAGGTGAATATGACTCATGTACATCCCAGAGTAAGACATGACATTTAGCTTCATTTGCTGTCATTTATAATTTCTGCCAAAAGTAGGTTATGAGTTTCCCTATATTTTTAAAGAGAATTTACTGGTTACCATTTAACCTTTCTTAATAAATCACAGTCATCTATTAGATGTACAAGCTGTACAATCATGGAGAAATGTCTGCAGGGTTCTTCAGTGTGCAGAGTTGCCTGCCCTGCCCTACAATGGCTCCAGGCTGCTATGCTTTTTCACTTCTCATATATTTTTTTTAATAGTTTATCTCTCTCCTCCCTTGTTGTCAAGCTGTCAGTCAGCTGTCACTTTTTACTGCTGTCAGTGAGCCTGCCTTTATCGCACCCCCAATTTGATGCTGTTAATCTGCTGTCAGCTGAAAAATCAGATAATCAAGACCTCCGAAATTGCATTTACAATAAGTGATGGGCTGAACACTGGATGGAGGTTTTGAGATAGGAGTTCCAGTTTCAGTTCCAGTTCCTGTCTCTATCTAGCTGTGTGATTACCAGAAGACACAAAACTTCTCTGGGCCCTGGTGCCTTCATTTTTAAAATAAGCAGGGCCTGATTGTGTGAGAGAGAGAGAAAGAGACAGAAAGAAAAAGAGATCTCATTTCGACTTGAAGTCTGTTTCTCTGGCTACCAAAAAAATTAGGAAATTTTATTGTGAGTTAACAGAATGCAAGGTGGGGTATCACTGTCCCTTTAAGTGTCAAATTCAAGCATAGCTTTAGTCATCACTTTATTTAATTTCACTCCTCTGAATTAGCTACTGCCCATCTCCTTAAAGGGATTCCCAGGTGGCTCAGTGGTAAAGAATCCACCTCTGCCAAGGCAGGAGACATAAGAGATGTGTGTTCGATCCCTAGGTCAGGAAAATCCCCTGGAAGAGGATATGGCAACCCACTCCAGTATTCTTGATGGGATAATCCCATGGACAGAGGAGCTGGGCTGGTACAGTCCATTAGCCTAAGCCATCTCCTTAAAATTCTCTTCCCTTTGTCCCACAGGATAATTCTCTCATTGATGACCTTCTGACTCTAATCTTCTCATTTCAATCCTGGGCTCTTCCTCCATTAATCCCTTAAGTTTCAAAAGTGCTAAAGGCCAGTTCAAAGCTAAAGATCAAAGTCATATTGAGAAACCAGCAACAATCCTGAGAAGCAGAACCTGTGTCCTAGGAGCCACCTTTAAGACTATGTCACAGTGTGTCCCATGCTGCTGATGTGTGATGTAAGACGAGGAATGAGAACTGACCACAGGCATGGAAGTCATCAGTGACCTTGACAAAAACAGTTGCAGTGGAGCAGCTTCAAGAGAAAACAGTGGGAATGAAATTGAAAAAAAAAAAGATTTTTTTAGAGCTTTTGATATTGAGAGAGAAAAAAAATTTTTTTAGAGGTTTTGCTATTAAGAGAGAGAAAGAAATGAGGCAGTAGCAGAAAAAGAACTGGAATCAAAAGAGAATGTTTTTAAGATGTAAAACAAATAGCATTTTTGTATGCTAATAGGAACCATCCAGAAAAGAGGAAAATGGATGATGCAGATCAGAGAAAAAAATTACTAGAAAAGTTAATTTTTAGGTAAGCAAGGAAGATGGGCTCCCACAAAGAAATGGAGCTGGACCTTAGACAGAAACAAGGTCAGTCCATCCGTAGTTATAGGTGTGAAGATTAAAAAAAAAAAAAAATGCATCCAGAAGCACAAAATGGTAGATGTGATGGTGGCAGTGTAAAAATATTCTCTTCTGATTGCTTTTATTTTTCAGTCATTATCTGAGAAAGAAGTCTGAAGATTTGTTATTAAAAGCTTACAAGGAAAGGAAAATGTATAAATAGTTATAAATAAGAGGGGAAGCATGGTATACTCGCCATCCAGTTTGAAGTTTCCATCTAGATTTAGGGGTCATGAATTTAGAGTGGGCTAGTAAGTATGGCCGGAGAAGGCAATGGCACCCCACTCCAGTACTCTTGCCTGGAAAATCACATGGGCGGAGGAGCCTGGTAGGCTGCAGTCCATGGGGTCGCTAAGAGTCGGACACGACTGAGCAACTTCCCTTTCACTTTTCACTTTCATGCATTGGAGAAGGAAATGGCAACCCACTCCAGTGTCCTTGCCTGGAGAATCCCAGGGATGGGGGAGCCTGGTGGGCTGCTGTCTATGGGGTCGCACACAGTCGGACACGACTGAAGTGATTAGCAGTAGCAGTAGCAGTAAGTATGGCCGGAGGTTTTTCTCCTAATCAAATTGAAAAGGTGCAAAAGATTTGAGAGTATACACAAGAAAGGAGGTACAGTGACAGAATATGGAAGTTCAACTGGAAAAAGGAGGAGCAAAATTAGGACGAGAAGAATGAAAGTGATGAGCTGGCTCCTTAACATCAGTGGATAGTTGGTTCTGGTAAGGCCAAAAGGCTGCTTATATTAGGGTGATAAGAAGAATATATAAAGGAATTTCCCTATTTATATTAGACTGTTCCTTTGGCAGAATACTTCTCTGTTATCACATGTTAAGAGAGGGAAAATGGGAAGACAGTCCCCTTTATTCAGATTGCAATAAATGTGCTAGGTTATAAAACAATGGGGATGAAGGAGTTAACAAGATGAATTAATCTTTATTAAGGGCTTCCCAGGTGGCGCTAATGGTAAAGTGTCTGCCTGCTAATGCAGGAGACAGAAGAGACATGGGTTTGATCCCTGGGTCATGAATATGCCCTGGGGGAGGAAAAGGCACCCCACTCCAGTCTTCCTGCTGGGAGAATCCTGTGGACAGAGGTCCATGGAGGCAGGCCCCGGTCCATAGGGTTCCAAAGAGTCAGACACAACTGAGCGTCTGAGCCATATCCCATACAATCTTTATTAAGGTTCTGTTATGTGCCAGGCTGGACGTTTGGCACATATTATTTCATTTAATTGCTACATCATGCCTATGAGGTGATAAGGTAAATATAATCATAACCTAAACTCAAGGTCTTTGTACTTGCATGGGTTACAGGGCTAGTAGTAAAAGTGGAAGCATTAGTTGCTCAGTTGTGTTCAACTCTTTGTTGAACCCACAGACTGCAGTCCTCCAGGTTCCTCTGTCCATGGGATTTCCCAGGCAAAAACAGTGGAGTAGGCTGCCATTTCCTTCTCTAGGGTATCTTCCTGACCCAAGGACTGAACACAGGTCTCCTCCATTACAGGCAGATTATTTACTTTCTGAGCCACCAGGGGTGGTCAAGCCTCAAATATGTGCATGCCTAACTATGGTATTTAAGAGCTTTCTCTTCCCAAAATGCTTTAATACATATAATGAAATATTTTCAAGTGAATATTCATCCTTGCTACTATTTTTCTGGCCTTTGAGAATGAGGCAGTGTAAGGGTAAGGAAGGCAACAGGTAACAGCAGGTACTATAAGCTCAATACTGGATTTCAATCTCAAAGTTGGACGTTCTGACTTTGAACAATTATCAACTTTAGAAGTCCTCATATACTTTGCTAAAATATGGCTTTTTCCCTTCCCTGTTATTACCCCTTATATTATATATTATTATAGTACATTATATTAATCATTCAAGTATATGTTCTGCTTTGTTTATAAATTTAATACAACTTTGCCATGACTATAATATTTGTATAGAGAGAAAGTAGAAGCATTCAAAAGTCATTTTATTTTTAATCACCTTGGTTATTTGCCTTTGGCATTACTAAATATTTTTCAACATCTCAACAAAATAATACTCTTTTTAAGACTGCAGGCATTAGAATGATTGTCATTCATGCAAATAATCACTTACTTACACTATATGAGTTTGGGTTGGATAAAGCAAATTACCATTTGAAAATAATTCAAATAACACTCTGGGCTAAGACCTTGCTTATGAATGTTATCTTGGCCACAATATTTCTTAACCTTCTTCCATTTAGCTAGATTTATTTATGGTAATACAGTCCAAATTAATAAACTATTCAACTGCCACAGGTGTATTAAACATAGGATATTGTAGGACTCTATCAGATGCAAATGAATTTGAAAAACATTATTTATTTGAAATTCTATAGAAATAAAAATTAAGATGTACTATAACTACCTATTCACTTAAAGATGCACATTTTAATGATATATTATTATATGAAAAACTTAAAAGAATGTCAAAAATAAAGTTAAAAAATATGACCTAAAGTATAAGTTATATTCTAGCTGATGAGACAGAGCTAAAGCATAACCATTGTGTTTTTTAGACACTGACATTCTTTCATCACACATGAAAATTATGGATTACAAATATATACCATATGTACATACATGTACATACATATGAAAATCAACTGTGATCTTAGTTTCACTTAGCTTTACAGTTTTCAAAAATGTAAATAGATCATTAAATATTTTTGACAAATGACCTGTACTAATAGGAAGATTAGAAACTAAACAGAAAATTGAATCAAAAGTCATAGAATCTAAATTTGAATCCAGTCTCTGACAACAATCAACAGTGTGAGTACAAGCCCGTCTGCTTCTCTGGCGTTCTGTTTTCTGAACTCCAGAAAATAAGGATTAGGCAAGGTGGTCTAACAAACTTTATGACTCATAGCTTGATTTGGTATTAGGTAGAATTTTCTTCAGTGCAGTATTAACTAGTAAGACTCAAATAAATCAGTATTAGGGGTGTGGAAGAGTGGGTGTCCCCACAGCAAAATCCGGGTGAACTGAGTCCAGAACATAGACACTAATGCCGACCTCCTACACAGCATGCGTGGACAATAAATTGTCTCCTGTCTTCAAGGATGGGGAAGAAACAGCTGTCCCTGAGCTCTTTTTTAAGGACACAGTCAGTTACAAAGCAGCAGCATCCCCAGCTAGTATGAGTCCGACTGAAGTAAAGTTTCTATTCACAAGGGGGATATATTTCTGGTGGCAGTAAAAACAATTTTGCTAGGTTTAATCAAAAGTGAAAAGGAATTCTAGAATGTTCCCTTTGCGCCACATCATCCATTGCTAATTCAGGGTGGGCCCAGTGATAAGGGTAATAAAAATATCCTTAGTGACTGAGAAAAAGAAATAGCAATTAAATGCATTTCAACCCAATATAAAATACCAAATTCTTTACTAAAATAATGTAAATAATAAAAAATAGGAGAAGGAAACACAGCATGGGAAATGAAAGTAATCTAAGCAGTAAAATTTAACACTGACTTACTTAGGAGTTACTATTATACATATAAACCACTGGGAATAAGCTGAATAAAAGGTTGGGACATATGCTTGACGATGACTTCTGTATCAAAACAACAAATGAAGAAACAACAGTCAATGTTAAAAGCCAAAGCACCTTTCTTTGGCAAACAAATAGAAGAGAAAAGAAAAGAAGAACTTAATATTGGAATTAACCATTCAGTGATAGGTTGGACACATGATTTATAAATCACAGAAAGGTAAAAGAGTACTCAATTCTCTAACCATGCTTATGTGAAAAAGCTAAAACTGGCAAGAATAGCACCTATTTTTATACATTTGGGGAATAATTTATGACAGAATATTGAAAATAGAGTCACACTGACCTGCTCACGTCAGGAAACCTGATGGGAAAGTAAATAACTTGGCACTTGGGTCTGATGATGCTTTCCAGATCCTTGGGTCTGTGATCAGGAATCAACTTCATGAATTTTCCAATAGAAGTGAGAAATGACTCCATATTAAAAACTGAGTTGAATACCACCACATCAGCCACCAGGCTGCAAAGGGAAAGGATAAATGCATATGGTGAGCCCACATTCATTCAGTTCTTTTTATAACTTCTTTTATAAAGAAGAAGCTTAAAGACTTCTTCATTAATTACAGTTTTTACTGAATCTTGGGTTTGCAAAGAACTCTCCACTTCTTGGTTTTTATCAAAATGATCCTAACAGATAAGTTACTTTCATTAGCCTTATATCAAGGGAAGTTAGATGGCAGGCATCAGAGAGGAAAGGCAGGAAAGGAATTCAGTGATTTAACGGGATTCTATGAGGACAGTAAAGAATCTGTCTGCAATGTAGGAGACCTGGGATCAATCCAGGAAGATCCCTGGAGAAGAGAACGGCTACTCATTCCAGTATTCTTGCCTTGAGAATTCCATGGACGGAGGAGCCTTGCAGGCTACATACCATGGGGTTGCAAAGAATTGGACATGACTGAGCCACTAACACTCTCACTTATGAGGCTTCAAACCTAAGTATATTTTCCTGCAATGCCAGGAATTTTCTGTAGTGTCACCAAAAACATGAGGACCTTTCTCTCTGTGGCCCAGTTACCCATGTTGAGTTTTTATGTCAGTGATGTACTTTGATTTACACCACAGTATGGAGAACAAAAAAGTTAGCATACTTTTCACTGCCTTTAAGGAGACTAATCCAGATAAAATTATTTCACACTAGAGCATACCTTCATAACATGTGGTTAAAGTCTATTTCTCATTTTAACCTTTGTTTTAAGAAACTGTTAGGTTTTTGAAAGTTCTGAGACTACATACACAGAAAGGATTATATGAGAACTCTACAAGTAACTTATTCTATTATTATATTAGACTTGGGGGAGTCAGAGCAATAGAAGAAACTGGTGAAAATGGATCCAGAAATCCATACCACTAGGTCCTACTGATTACATAATATATTATAAAGGACCATAACACCATGAACCTTCAACATTAAACAAGAGAAATATAATACTGGCTGTTGCTTTTGATGTAAATGCTGTGATCCTCTCCTTAGCACTTTTTTTAAATTAAAAATAATCTAAAATATATAGTTAGAAGGGAATGTAAAAACAAAGTTTATGTATCATAAATATGTCAGTAGTTTCCAAATTTGCGTACAACATTTTTTGGGAAACCAATGAACACAAATGATAACCGTGGGTGAACTGGATAAAACAGGAATATGTACTATGTTTCCTTTATGACTCAAAAAACCATTTTAATAAATCATTGTTTTGTTTTTTAAAATAGCACTCATTGCTTTAAGCAATGATTCCATGTCTCAGTGTCCCTGGATCTCAACATGATGCATACAAATGCTTTGATAAGGTGTATAAGATCAAAGAGGAAACAGTTTTATTTCACTCTAAAAAGAACATCAAGAAAACTGAAAAGAAGACACATAAGTCCACAAGACTGCAAAACACAAATGAATAGATAGAGTTTACAGAGCAGGACTATCATAACAAATCCTAAGTTTAGTTTAATTTGCGTTTACTGAGACAAAGTTCCTACTATCAGTACATAGTGGAATGAAAAACCAACAAAAGGAATGTTGACCTGCCATCCCTATCCACTCCCACCCCGGAAAACTGCTTTCCCATACAAGCATTTTCTGTTTTTTTAGTTGCAACCTAGTGCAAATTTGGGGTTAGCAGTGATTACAACATGGATAACACAAGAGAATGTCACAGAAGTGCTGACACTACACTGAGCAATAAGGAAGCCAATATAATAATACACCAAAAGTTGAAGGATGTTTTAAGCTAGTCTGTTTTCACTATATGTCACATATTTTAATAGCGACTCACAGGTCATAATATATAGTTACGACAAGTGTACACCAGTCAGAGGGTTAGTGAAACCTCTGTTTAAGGTGAGTGCTTATGTCAGTCATCTCTGAAGTCCTTAACTGCCACACAGTTAAGAAAGAAATCTGACAGTGCCAACAAAAGCAGAAGTCAGCAAGAAAACTAAAGAAACATTTCAGGAAGCTGGAGTCATACTTTTCAAAGAGAATCTGAACTGGACTGCTTTCTGACATTCTTATTTTTCCTCTGGACGACTGCAAACCACTGTTTTCTCATTAAGAGTCCCAGTGACGATCAAGTCCATTTCTTTCTCTTCAAGTTCATCTACCAGTTTATCCTCTTGAGAAGAGCAATGCTCAAAAATCATGTATAAGATTTTATGGTCTCACTCCCTTTGAGCAAAAGCAATCTTTTCTAGAACAGAGAGATGAGGGGTAGTGAGTTAAATTTTTTTTTTTTTTTTTTTGCTATTTGCCCTCAAAGGGCATGCAACTCAACTACATATATTCTTAAAAACCCAGTCTTCGTCAAATTAAAGAACCAAGATAGTTTACAGAAATATTCTTTTTCATGCATTTCCTCTCTGATATGAGTGGGTGTAACTTCCATTAACTTTAAAGCCATCCATAAAGGGAAAAACAGACTTAATTTTTTTCCCCAGTTATTTCTCAGGGGTAATAAACACACACTATCTGAGGAAAAGAATGATGCTAATTCAAGAAACCAAAAGAATATTACAAATGTTTTCCATATTGATAAAGTACAAAATGATTTCATTTTTGTTTTTAAAACACATTTTCCCTCTCTGTTTCAATATAAAAGAAAGTATTTTAATTTTATTTTGAAATTTAAAAACGGTTGCTTTTTTTTACGAGACAGTTGACGGGAAGCAGCTCCTCTCTATTTTGATAGCATTGCTACTTCACAATTGAAGCAGCTTGTAAAAATGATTGCAGGAAAACATTTACAAAATGCTCAAAACACAGAAGTATTACCAGCTAGCTGTTTTTCTATGTCAACGAAACTATGGAATATACTAGCAAAAGAGCTGGGTGTCTGTTTAAGAACATCATCAACCCCAAAGACTAACGACTATTAAAAATGGTGAGTAAACTGTACCCAGTCACTGCCAAACTGACTCCATTTGAGTGTTATGTCGATGGGATCCAATAGCAAAGCTGTTTCAGAGTCGTTATTAACTTCTTTTTTTAACTAAGTTTTAAGAGATATACTTTGTTGAAGTAACAAAACAGAAGGACCATCACCTTTAAAATGTCATGGTATTTTAAGGCTAGGCAATTTCAGAAGACTCAATGAGGGGAAGAAAAAAAACCAAACATCACCTAAAGATTCATTCTCCATAGTTTTCTCTTACAAACAATAAGAATAAAAGGACAAAAACCTCTTTCTCTGTTACGCTTTAATTTTCGTTTACTCCTCTGTACATTTCTATTTTGATTTTGGCTGGATACACTGAAAGTAGCTGGTAAATAAGAGGTGAAGAACTGCCTTTTCTAAAAGTACATCTCACACAACAGATGATGGAATAAGGGGCTGAAGGAGGTCCCTGACAGCTCTTTGCTTCTATTTTGAGTGTTGTAGAAAATACAGTTAAATAACTAGCTCAACATATAATCCGGTTGCTACACATATGTATTTTATAAAAAAAATTAGTTGTTCTCTTATCTGTATATATATATTGCAGAGGTACAAGTAATTCTTACCATGGAAGATATATTTAAACATTTGCTCCTAATATAAGGTATTTTAAAAATATGTGTACCGTAGGTCTCTAGATTTAAAAGTTAATGATAAGGAAAAAGATGGCAAAGGACTAAATACAGTGATACAATCTATACCTACCAGGAGAGAATTTGGTTGTATCCATATTGGAAATCCCTCTCCTGACATTTCTTGACAGGATATACCAATTGGTTCTCATGAAAGTACAGAATCTTTTTCAATTTCCCAAGGTCAGGTCGAAGGGCAGCCAGTTCAGTCAGGTTAAGCACTGAGCTTGCGAAGAGGATCCTAGGAAAGAAGGAAATTAGGGTTACCATCCTGAGCATACTAGAAGGGGCATTCTTCACCTTCTCTTCTCTCTACTCATCCTACCCCAAGGAAAACATATCCCCCATAGGGACACATCAAGAGTTAAGCCTAATACCATGTAGCAGCATTCTAAGTTTTGATCTCTTAAAAAGCAGCTGCTAAGAACTATAAAAGCCCTGAATCTCATTGGTCTTCTCAGCTCAGTTACTGAGAGATGCAAAAAAAAAAAAAGAGCTGGATGGATTTTATTGAAAAAGGCAAGAAAAGCTCTATCTGAAGGACAAATGGAACAAAGATAAGGCTGACTGGGGAATACTTTGCTCGCCAGTTTCATTACACTTTACTTCTTTATGCAACCAACTACTGAAATTCAATATATGAGCAGGAATGGCACATGTTCGTGTTATGACATAAACCCTTTTGATTTATGCAACAGACTTATCTAGTGAGGGAGGGCTTTTTCTCCTGGCATGTTTTTCACTGCCCCCCTTTTAAATATTCTGCAGTATTTCTGGGGTTGGTTTTATATTTTCTTCTCAATTACTGGACTGCTAATGGTACCAGATGTACAGTCTGTAATATCCCTTATATAAAACCTAAATTTAAAAAATGAAGAAAGGCTGGTTCCTTGACTCTGGCAGAGGGGCGGGGTGGGGCGCGGTGGGGACAAAGGAAACTGAATGTCTACATATCCATGTTTATGAATGAAATAGTGTCTATTTACTCATTAATTCCACAAACATTTATTATAAATGCCTACTATGTACCAGGGTCAAGCCAAGAAGAAGAGAAGAGGTGAACAAGACAGCCCACAGAATGAATGCTGGCTATTAATAGTGACATGAATAAAATATTCTGGAGGACAAACAGACAACTGTCTCGGACAACCTGGAAATATTTCACTAACAAGGGGGCTAACACATGTGGACACAGAAGAGCGACAAATTACAGTCCCTGAGCAGCTGGGGACATTTAGATGGCACAATTTTGATGAAATGCCACCTTTATAACATAATATAGAATCATTTAACCATTACAGCTTTAATTCCCATTCTAAAAAATGAGATTGAAGAAGGTTAAGAGTTTTTCCTAGAAATCACACTGGTAGAAAGTGGCAAAGCAGAGACTCCTGGTCTTTTAAGCCCAAAGTACTATTCATTACACTACGGATATGAATTTGTTGTGCACCACTTACATTGCAGATGCTTTTTATTGTACTTAATAAATACTAAATAGCATCCTTGTTATTACCATGATTACAACTACTATAAATTCTCCCTTGCTGACAAGCCAAATGACTAACTTCAGGTGTTTATATGATCTGCAGCACTAGCCTTTCACATAAGAATAATAATTACATAACAAGAGCATATATCATAAATGGGAATTCAAGTGTCTTCTTCATGGACTAAAAGAGAAACAGAAGACCCAATAGTAGAGACGTTTCTAAACTCACATTGCTGTATTAATGTTATGATTTATTGCTTTAAAGTAAATAATCTTATCAAGAAGATACATTTTTAATTGTCTATTTGTACTCAACTAAAGGTAGCTTAGCTGGTTAAAGAGTCTGCCTGCAATGCAAGAGACCATGGTTCGATTCCTGGGTTGGGAAGATCCCCTGGAGGAGGGTATGGCAATCCACTCCAGTATTCTTGCCTGGAGAATCCCCATGGACAGTAGCCCGCCAGGCTCCTCCGTCCATGGGGTTGCAAAGAGTCGGACACGACTGAGCAACTAAGCACAAAGCAAATAGAAAATTTATATCCTGAAAATGTCCTCTATTTTGTCCAAAAATATTCCCACCACCATCAAGTATAAAGTTTTCTAAAACTGGGACTGGGGACTTCCCTGGTGATCCAGTGGTTAAGACTCTGCACTCAATGCAAGGGGAATGAGTTTGATTCCCAGTCAGGGAACTAAGATCCTGCATGTACAGGAACTAAGATCCTGCATGTACACAGTGGGGCCAAAAAATAAAAAAGAGACTGAAAATTATGAAATACAAAGATATTTGCTTATCTACAAATCTGATCTTTAGCTGCTGCTGCTGCTAAGTCGCTTCAGTCATGTCTGACTCTGTGTGACCCCAGAGATGACAGCCCACCAGGCTCCCCTGTCCCTGGGATTCTCCAGGCAAGAACACTGGAGTGGGTTGCCATTTCCTTCTCCAATGCATGAAAGTGAAAAGTGAAAATGAAGTCGCTCAGTCGTGTCCGACTCCTAGTGACCCCATACACTGCAGCTCACCAGGCTCCTCTGTCCATGGGATTTTCCAGGTAAGAGTACTGGAGTGGGGTGCCATTGCCTTCTCCATGATCTTTAGCAGAGAAAAAAATAAAATTTAATTTCAATCAATATTTTCCTTAAAAAAAAAAAAAAAAAAGGTGGTGATTGGTAGATCAAGTTATTGAGTAATACTTCCCCCTCCCGCTTTTCCTGCTTCCACCCTCAACATACACACTATTGTAAACAATGACTCAATCATTGAGACCTAAGTAAACACAATGCATTCACACACAAGGAAGAGAAATTCATTAACTACAGCTTCCATCTATTAATTACATGGAGAAGTAACTTCCATTAATTAATGAAGAAATTTGGTAGACATCAACTTACCAAGTGATCAAACTTAATATGAACAATAGTGGATCAAAGGGATATCATGCATTTCCCAATACATGATAGAAAGACAGAGATCACCAATCCCTGCCCCAAATGTTTAATCTGAATTTGGTCATGAGTAAATAGCCAGCCAGTCACAAAATAAATGGGGCTGGATCTTCAAGAATGTCAAGGTCATAAAAGGAAAAAGAAAATCTAGAGTAAAGGGGAATAAAGAGATCCCCAAACAAAATGCAGTGTGTGATCCTTGATGGGATACTGAATGGGGAAAAAAACAACTATAAAAGATATAAGGACAACAGGGAAACTCTGAGTATTGGGTTGAATATAAAATTGTAAAGTTTTATCAATCTTAAATTGAAGTGTAGTAATTTTACTGCTGTTATATAGGAGAATATCCTTGTTCTTAGTAGACATGTTGAATTATTTACATGTAAAGCATAATAATGTCTGCAACTAATTCTTAAATGGTTTGGTCAAAAGGTCACTAATAACAAATATTCAAATATTCATAGAAATGTTTATAAGTGATTAAATAAATGGTATACTGTAACTCATTGATCTACCTTTACCAATTTTTAAGTTATACATTTATAAAACTACAAACTTGGGAGGATACACATTAGATGGCAGAAAGTAAAAGGGAAAAATATGTTACATTCCATAAATAATAAATCCCTCATATATGTATTTCTAGTCATAATCCAATTGTTCATTTGCTCCATGGGAATTATCCTTAAGGTGGAACATCTGTAGCAAATGTTTAACTAAAGCAAGGCCTTTACTCTCCTCCAACCACACACCACCTCTCTTTACCCTGCCTACCAGCTGATCCGTAATCAAGGAATCCAAATGTAAAATGGAACCTTCCAAATAGAAGTTCTCAAGCGAAAGGCTGCAATACATTCAGAAGTAAAATGGCAATGGTTTTCATAATACTACCCATTTGGGACTGCCCACACCAACACTTCCTTCAGTTTGTTCAGTCATTAATAAGAAATTCATTTTATTTTCATAACGAATTTTGAAATAGCCCTCACTACTTCTAAATTGTGGAAATTATCTCCAACATAATTAAAACATTTCTCTTTGCTTTTTCCTTGTAAAATGGTAGTTAAATTGGACAATAAGCAACTCCTCAAATATTCAGCTCAGTGATACCTATAAAGAAGTGAGGAAGATGCTCACACAAAAAAAATAAAATGCAGGTAAGATTCATAGGCAATTTTTACTTTGCCCTCTTTTATCAATTAAAAAAAAAAAAAGGTACAATAACACAATGAATGACATCACTCAATCAGCAGTTAAACCCTAGGTTCCCAGTGTTCTTCTTGCCTCAGGTATTATTTAAGCAATAAATCCTAACAAGGTGAGCTTTATCATCCCACACTGTGTCTCTGGCAGGAAAGGGCACAAGGTGATAGCAAAAAGCACTAGGAACAAGATAATTCCTGACAGCTGCTGCTTGAGCACCAGTTAAATTGAACAGTTTATCTCAGCATGAAGATGTTATAAGGTTTTATGTTTAATATTTTTAAATTAACATAAAACCCAGAGAAAGCAGTTGGGCAATCTTTCACAAACATGACATACTACAATCACTGTATAAGCTGGATTAGTACTTATTACCATGCTACTACAGAATTAAGCTGTTTTTAGACCACCAAAGAGCTTTAAATTGCAACTTTTGTCTCTGTAAGAGAAACCTATATTTAAAATGTCTGCTAAATTCAAATTAACGGCTACATCATTAGCTCACCATCTCACCAAAAGTATAAATAAGCTGCTATTAAAATCATCTAACCAAAACGGTTCTGTGTTGTAAGAACATTCTAGTATTTGGAATTGTATCCATATACATGCTTCAAGTATTTTCAATACACGTTACACCTACAATCTGAGTCACATTTGCTTAAGCAATTATTCAACATAATTAAATTCAAGATTTTATTTTTCTTCGATTAAGTTTGAATATACTTGTTGTTTGCCTTTCATCCTATTTTCTTGATGAATCAAAAGAGATGTTAAAATATACCTAAGCAGTGTAGCTGTGTGACTACTGTTATCAAGATGCATACTTTTATACCTTAAAAGTATGAAGTATAAAGGGGCAGTGATATGAGAAACAGGACAGGCATTCAGTATTCTAACCACTATCATATACAATCAAGGAGAAAATCCTTCATGTACTAGTTACTCTTGCCCAATAAAATCTTTTCAATAGCCTCCCACTTTCCAAAACCATTTATCACATAAAGGGATACAGAACACAATTTAACACAGATACTAGTTTGCATTGTTATTTATACTTAAACAATTTCTTACAGGTCTTCCTCAAGACTTTAACAGAAAAATAAATGCCTTCTTCCAGCTGTGTCACTTTGCTCAAAACGCATACTTTGAATACTCCTTTGAATTCTCAAACTCCTTTGAATGCTCAAACTTTGAATACTCAAATTTTGAATATTCAAAATAAACTCCTTTTCCAGATTCACACTGCCGAACCTCACTACCTAAGTCTTCCTTCATTCTTTTGTTGCCTATCTTGAGTTTCTGTTCCTTGATATCTGCTTCCAGGATTCTAGATCCCATACCTTCTGTGATAAAATATTTTTTGCATGATGAAAAATTTCCCTACCTATACTGTTCAATATGGCAGCAGCTAGCTAACATGACTATAAAGCACTTGCAATGTAGCTAGTCCAACTGAGAAACTAAATTTTAAATTTAAGTTTAAATTAAATTAGGCATAAAGTAATTGGGAAGCACAACTCAGATGGACCAACTTCCTTTAACCCAACACTCCACCCATCCTACCTGAATGCAATGCCTCACTGAATTGATTTCTATGTACAGACTCTTCATTGACTTATGATAATTTAATTTCTAAGTTCCTGCTGACTTACTGAATTTTACCTACCAGGGTCTCCAATTCTAGAAGCCCAGAATGATAATTTTTTACCTTCTGATAATTAGAAAATACATGTTCATTACAGAAAATGTTTTACATTCAAAAAACATAAATGAAGGAATGCACAACCACCCTGGAAGAGATGGATACTATTTGCATTCTGGTGCTTATTTAGTCAGTCTACATTAAGCATCTATTATTTGCAAGAACTAAACTAAATGAGAGAGAAATATCAATAACCTCAGATAAGCAGATGACACCACCTTTATGGCAGAAAGTGAAGAGGAACTAAAAAGCCTCTTGATGAAAGTGAAAGAGGAGAGTGAAAAAGTTGGCTTAAAGCTCAACATTCAAAAAACGAAGATCATGGCATCCGGTCCCATCACTTCATGGGAAATGGATGGGGAAACAATGGAAACAGTGGCTGACTTTATTTTTCTGGGCTCCAAAATCACTGCAGATGGTGATTGCACCAGGAAATTAAAAGACGCTTACTCCTTGGAAGCAAAATTATGACCAACCTAGATAGCATATTCAAAAGCAGAGACATTATTTTGCCAACAAAGATCCGTCTAGTCAAGGCTATGGTTTTTCCAGTGGTCATGTACGGATTTGAGAGTTGGACTGTGAAGAAAGCTGAGCACCGAAGAATTGATGCTTTTGAACTCTTGAGAGTCCCTTGGACTGTAAGGAGATCCAACCAGTCCATTCTAAAGATCAGTCCTGGGTGTTCTTTGGAAGGAATGATGCTAAAGCTGAAACTCCAGTACTTTGGCCACCTCATGTGAAGAGTTGACTCATTGGAAAAGAGTCTGATGCTGGGAGGGATTCAGGGCAGGAGGAGAAGGGGACGACAGAGGATGAGATGGCTGGATGGCATCACCAACTCGATGGACGTGAGTCTGAGTGAACTCCGGGAGTTGGTGACGGACAGGGAGGCCTGGCGTGCTGCGATTCATGGGGTCGCAAAGAGTTGGACACGACTGAGCAACTGAACTGAACTCAACTGAAACTAAATGATGGATCCAAAAGGGAGAACAAAGTAGCTAAGGCAAGAAGAAAACTGGCAGGTTGAGAAACTGAATAAGGACCAAGGAAACTGGAGCCATCTGTTCAACAAGTCACCAGAGAAATGTTGAGGATGTCAATGGGCCTCTGTGAGACATGAAACATACTTTGAATTTTATCTAAGAGCAATGGGAAGAGAAGAAAAGGTTTTAATTAGGGAAATGATAAAACAATAAATGAATGTTTGATGGATTTACCTTTACTCTTTCATTTTGTAGTAAGTATAAATTATTACAATTTTATTTTTTGCTTTTAGTATTTTACATGCTTTGCTATGTTAACAATTTCCAAAACACGTATTTTAACAGATTTCAAGATACGATGTGTCATAATGTCATCAATCGGAACATGAGTTTTAGATATTTAGATATATGTTTAGATTTATTTAAATATATAGTCTAAATTTTTTCTTATATAATCTATGTTTCTATTACATCTGTTATGTATTTCGTGAGCTGTTTATCATTTTTTAATATCCGAAAACATTACTCTGACTGCAGTATGGAAAACAGACTGCAAACAGAATCATTTTGGAACAAGGGACAACAGTAAGGACAAGACATGATGGTGGCTTGAACTAAGATGATAGCACTGATGGTGCTGGGGAGCTGTCTGATGGGGTTTGCTGATGAACTGGACGTGAGAAGTGAAAGAGAAGAGCATTATCCTTTCCTCCACTGTGTCACTTTCAAAGCATGTTGACAGTGTTTCAATGTAACTGGGAGCTCAGTGATACATACACGCATATATGAAAATTATTCCCAAACATTTCAAAAGTCTTTGGCTTAAATATATTTTTAAAATTTATTAAAAAAAAAAACCTGTGTAGAAAGATAACTGAGTTCTAATCACTAATCCCTGATATAAAACATCATTTTAACTATGTTTAGTTGTCAGCTACTTGATCTTAATTAGAACATGTCCACTGCACACTGAAAAAGAACACATATAACCAAATGTTCCCATGTGCTGAAACAATTAAAATTATAAGATGAAAGCCATATTTAAAGGGAAAAGAAACAGGGAATTCCCTGAAGGTCCAATTGTTAGGACTCAGCACTTTCATTTCTAGGGCCTGAGTTTGATTCCTGCTTGGAGAAAGATCCTGCAAGCTGCAAAGCATGGCCAAAAATAATAATAAATAAAAATAATAAAATAAATTAAGGAGAAAGAAATGTAGTCACTTAATTTGCTAGGTTCTTGTAGGAGATAATTTACAAGCTAATAGTTTCCCAAAAGCTGTCCCATGATGTAGCATCAATTAAGAGGTTAGTTTTGGTTTCTTCCACTAAGTATTATTTTTTTCCTGTGCTCATCATGAAGGCTAGGCGAACACAATACAAAGAATATGTGTTCAAAAGGCAGGGTATTGAGGTCTGTAAGCAGGACCTTCCATTAAGTAGTATCTCCAATTGGTTTGTTAATATCTATCCACCCTACCATCATCAGCACTCTGAACTGCCTTAAAGATGCTTCAGGAGACAAATTACATAATACCTGTTTAGTGCTTTCTTAGCTAGCAGTGCCAGTTAAATCCAGGTATCTCTTAAATAACTCCAGCAAACTCTCAAGTATTTTAATTCTTCAAGACACTCAGTAATTACGTTTGTAACAAGAAAGGAATTAACAGGAAGGGAAGATAGGTCTATTACTGAAGAAAATAAAAAATAAACAGAAATTTTTATTTGGGGACTAGAATCTGTTAGGCGTATTTTTGTAAGGTACAAAATAACGAGAGCCAATCAGAACATTTATAGATGTATCTGTTTTAGACCATCTATCAGTAAGCCAACAAATCAAAATATCATCAAAAGATAAGAAGTATATCATCCTGGTTCCAAAAGAGGTGACAATATAATTGGCAAAACAAGCCACAAGTACAGGAAATATTAAAAAACAATAAATTTTAAAAAACGTAAGTAACAGGATAGGCAGCTCTGTCCTGTCCAAGAAATGTCACAAAGCACTGCAAGGCTGATTATGAATGAAGGGATAGGGACTAAGCTCCATCATTTCAGAGGAAGAAGAGAAAACTAAGGGCAGCAGAAAACCATGAAGTCTCAAGTTTATTGAGCATACCAGGGAAGGCCTGAGTTTGGAGGTTTTGGGTTTGCAAGGATCAGAGTTAATTAAATAAATCAGACAGGAAGGACAATTAGTTAAAGTTAAGGATTTGAAAAAAATAAAAGGAAATAAACAGGTAAAACTGAAAAGGTTTTAGAACCTAGAGGTAACCAAATGTAGCATTAGAAGTTCATGAAGTTCATATTTCACCTGCCAACCATATAGGGATACCTTGTACCATTTATTATCATACTAGGAAAGCTTGATTTCTTCTTACTGTCCTTTTGAGTTAAGAATGCTCACTGGCAAAGAAAAGTGGCAGTAAAACAAGAGAATAAGGAATCAGATGAAGTACCACCATCACTACCACTCTCAAAATAAGGGAAGTTGCTCTCAGTTCAGTTCAGTTCAGTTCAGTCACTCAGTCATGTCTGACTCTTTGCGACCCCATGAACTGCAGCACGCCAGGCCTCCCTGTCCATCACCAACTCCCGGAGTTCACTCAGACTCATGTCCATCGAGTCAGTGATGCCATCCAGCCATCTCATCCTCTGTCGTCCCCTTCTCCTCCTGCCCCCAATCCCTCCCAGCATCAGACTCTTTTCCAATGAGTCAACTCTTCACATGAGGTGGCCAAAGTACTGGAGCTTCAGCTTCAGCTTCATTCCTTCCAAAGAACACCCAGGACTGATCTTTAGAATGGACTGGTTGGATCTCCTTGCAGTCCAAGGGACTCTCAAGAGTCTTCTCTAAAACCACAGTCCAAAAGCATCAATTCTTCGGTGCTCAGCTTTCTTCACAGTCCAACTCTCACATCCATACATGACCACTGGAAAAGCCGTAGCCTTCCACTAGACGGACCTTTGTTGGCAAAGTAATGTCTCTGCTTTTGAATATGCTATCTAGGTTGGTCATAACTTTGCTTCCAAGGAGTAAGCGTCTTTTAATTTCATGGCTGCAGTCACCATCTGCAGTGATTCTGGAGCCCAAAAAAATAAAGTCTGACATTGTTTCCACTGTTTCCCCATCTATTTCCCATGAAGTGATGGGACCGGATGCCATGATCTTCGTTTTCTGAATGTTAAGCTTTAAGCCAACTTTTTCACTCTCCTCTTTCACTTTCATCAAGAGGTTTTTTAGTTCCTCTTCATTTTCTGCCTTAAGGCTGGTGTCATCTACATATCTGAAGTTATTGATATTTCTCCTGGCAATCTTGATCCCAGCTTGTGATTCTTCCAGCCCAGTGTTTCTCGTGATGTATTCTGCATATAAGTTAAATAAGCAGGATGATAATATACAGACTTGACGTACTCCTTTTCCTATTTGGAACCAGTCTGTTGTTCCATGTCCAGCTCTAACTGTTGCTTCCTGACCTGCATACAGGTTTCTTAAGAGGCAGGTCAGGTGGTCCGATATCTCTTCTCTTCCAGAATTTTCCACAGTTTATTGTGATCCACACAGTCAAAGGCTTTGGCATAATCAATAAAGCAGAAATAGATGTTTTTCTGGAACTCTCTAGCTTTTTCAATGATCCAGCAGATGTTGGCAATTTGATCTCTGGTTCCTCTGCCTTTTCTAAAACCAGCTTGAACATCTGGAAGTTTACGGTTCACATATTGCTGAAGCCTGGCTTGGAGAATTTTGAGCCTTACTTTACTAGCGTTGTGAGATGAGTGCAATTTTGCAGTAGTTTGAGCATTCTTTGGCATTGCCTTTCTTTGGGATTGGAATGAAAACTGACCTTTTCCAGTCCTGTGGCCACTGCTGAGTTTTCCAAATTTGCTGGCATATTGAGTGCAGCACTTTCACAGCATCATCTTTCAGGATTTGGAATAGCTCAACTGGAATTCCATCACCTCCACTAGCTTTGTTCGTAGTGATGCTTTCTAAGGCCCACTTGACTTCACATTCCAGGATGTCTGGCTCTAGGTGAGTGATCACACCATCATGATTATCTGGGTCTTGAAGATCTTTTTTGTACAGTTCTTCTGTGTATTCTTGCCACCTCTTCTTAATATCTTCTGCTTCTGTTCGGTCCATACCATTTCTGTTCTTTATCGAGCCCATCTTTGCATGAAATGTTCCCTGGTATCTCTAATTTTCTTGAAGAGATCTCTAGTCTTTCCCATTCTGTCGTTTTCCTCTATTTCTTTGCATTGATCGCTAAGGAAGGCTTTCTTATCTCTTCTTGCTATTCTTTGGAACTCTGCATTCAGATGCTTGTATCTTTCCTTTTCTCCTTTGCTTTTCACTTCTCTTCTTTTCACAGCTATTTGTAAGGCCTCCCCAGACAGCCATTTTGCTTTTTTGCATTTCTTTTCCATGGGGATGGTCTTGATCTCTGTCTCCTGTACAATGTCAAGAACCTCCATCCATAGTTCATCAGGCACTCTATCTATCAGATCTAGTCCCTTAAATCTATTTCTCCCTTCCACTGCATAATCATAAGGGATTTGATTTAGGTCATACCTGAATGGTCTAGTGGTTTTCCCTACTTTCTTAATTTCAGTCTGAATTTGGCAATAAGGAGTTCATGATCTGAGCCACAGTCAGCTCCCAGTCCTGTTTTTGCTGACTGTATAGAGCTTCTCCATCTTTGGCTGCAAAGAATATAATCAATCTGATTTCGGTGTTGACCATCTGGTGATGTCCATATGTAGAGTCTTCTCTTGTGTTGTTGGAAGAGGGTGTTTGCTGTGACCAGTGCATTTTCTTGGCAAAACTCTTATTAGTCTTTGCCCTGCTTCATTCCATATTCCAAGGCCAAATTTGCCTGTTACTCCAGGTGTTTCTTGACTTCCTACTTTTGCATTCCAGTCCCCTATAATGAAAAGGACATCTTTTTTGGATGTTAGTTCTAAAAGGTCTTGTAGGTCTTCATAGAACCATTCAACTTCAGCTTCTTCAGCGTTACTGGTTGGGGCATAGACTTGGATTACTGTGATAGTGAATGGTTTGCCTTGGAAATGAACAGAGATCATTCTGTCGTTTTTGAGATTGCATCCAAGTACTGCATTTCGGACTCTCTTGTTGACCATGATGGCTACTCCATTTCTTCTAAGGGATTCATGCCCGCAGTAGTAGATATAATGGTCATCTGAGTTAAATTCACCCATTTCAGTCCATTTTAGATCACTGATTCCTAGAATGTTGATGTTCACTCTTGCCATCTCCTGTCTGACCACTTCCAATCTCCCTTGATTCATGGACCTGAGATTCCAGGTTCCTATGCAATATTGCTCTTTACAGCATCAGACCTTGCTTCTATCACTAGTCTCATCCACAACTGGGTATTGTTTTTGCTTTGGCTCCATCCCTTCATTCTTTCTGGAGTTATTTCTCCACTGATCTCCAGTAGCATATTAGGCATCTAGTGACCTGGGGAGTTCCTCTTTCAGTATCCTATAACTTTTGTCTTTTCATACTCTTCATGGCGTTCTCAAGGCAAGAATACTGAAGCGGTTTGCCATTCCCTTCTCCAGTGGACCACATTCCGTCAGCCCTCTCCACCACGACCTGCCTGTCTTGGGTGGCCCCACGGCATGGCTTAGTTTCATTGAGTTAGACAAGGCTGTGGTCCTAGTGTGATTAGATTGACTAGTTTTCTGTGATTATGGTTTCAGTATGTCTGCCCTCTGATGCCCTCTTGCAACACCTACCATCTTACTTGGGTTTCTCTTACCTTGGACGTGGGGTATCTCTTCACAGCTGTGCCAGCAAAGCACAGCCGCTGCTCCTTACCTAACCAAATACAGATAAAACCAGTTCATTTAAAAGCATGGCTGTCCATCATTACATTCTGATAAAGAAATCCTTAATACAAGTTTTTGAAAGTGCATCTTTCATTTAATCATTATCATAAGAGATGTGTCCTATTATTCCCATTTTACCATTTAAGAAGTTAAAATACAAAAGATTTGATTAAGTGCTAAGACAATAGCAGTTACTAAGAGGCAGAGATGAGTTTTAAATCAAATTGATCTGGACTCAAAGCCCCTGCTTTTATAGTTATTCACACAGATTTTGAATCATCAGAGATTAGAACGCGCCAGTGTTTCCTGTTAACTATACTTAGAGAGTCTATGTCTTGAGAAATAAAAGAATATAAGGTACAAACCTGTACTAACCCAGACAGTTTTGTTTCATCCCTTCATTCAAACATATTTACTGAGTGATTATAGTGTTAGACAAATTGTGGAAAGGTGACGACCATCAATGAAGGATCTCCTGAAGAAATGCAATCTAGGCACCACTCTAAATAATAGGAAGGAGTCGGCAGGCTGAAATAACAAGGAGTTGGTTGGGACAAGGGGATAGAGAGAAGTGGATGATATTAAGAGCAATGAAGGAAACAGTAATGTCTGACTTGGTGATGGGGAGGGAGAGGGAGAGGTTAAACGTGACTCAAGGGTTTCTAGCTTGTGTAATCAGCTAGGTAGCAGTACCATTCCTTAATATAAGAAGAGAAAACATATCAGCAGTTGGCGTAGAGGAGAAATATTGAGACAGATTTTACAAATGTTGAATGTAAGTGGAGTATAGACCAATGAAAGAAACTGCATTGGAAATTTAATTAAACTAAAGGGTTTGGTCACCAAATGTGTCTGTTAAAATGGCGAGTTTTCCTTGTTATATAATTTTACATATTGTGCTACATGTTTAGGCCATACTTCATATGGTATCTTGCTTCCTCCCATTAAGAGTATATACTCCTTGATGAGATAAATTAGATCTGCTGTTCTTTTCTTTAGTATCCTTAGTTTCCCCAACATGGCACTTACTACTCTGGATCTTAAGTTCTTTTACAGCAAGCCTTATATATATCTTCCTTGTTCACTCCCTTATCTCAGGTGCTCAGTAAATGTTTTCAAATAAATGAATCAATAAATCATTCATTCATTCATTACGTTAATGATACTGAGAAAATCAAGCCAGTTGATTCTCTATTTATAGTAAAGTATTCAATATGACATTTACTCCTACCATTAAAAAACAAATTGGAAAGAATCTCAGGCTGCCCAAAGAAAGCACTTTCTTACTTTGGCATCCAATACAATTCTAGGAAGTGTTACCTGATGCTGTGTTTGATGGAGTCCTGGCTTCCCTGATGGCTCAGACAGTAAAGGATCTGCCTGTAATGCAGAGACCCAGGTTTGATCCCTGGGTTGGGAAGAGTCCCCTGGAGAAGGGAATGGCTACTCACTCCAGTATTCTTGCCTGGAGAATTCCATGGACAGAGAAATCTGACAGGCTATAGTCCATGGAGTTGCAAGGAGTCAGATATTATTAAGGGACTGACACTTCCACATTCACTTTGATGGGGTCCGTTACTTTTTCCTAGGGTCCTTAATAATGTGCTAGGCACTGTTCTCTGCTTTACCATGCTAACATATCAAGGACTGAAGATACCATCCAAAAGACAAGGAACTCCTGGGGAAAGGTAGGTGTCAATCTGGTATAAAGATCTGGAATGTACAATATAATGATAATAATTCCTGTCATCTTCAGGGATTCATGATCATCAGCCTTGCAGAAGTTAACTCAATTAACATGCAAAGCACATCTAACTTGCTGAGTGTGCTGGGAACACTTCATATGGTGTTTTATCTCCATAAACTAATATAATTAGTATGTGAAATATTTATAATTCACCTCATGATTAATCTATCGTAGAAAACTATTCCTTAACAGCAAAATATCATTTTATATTGGAATATCCAAGCCACTCTTGCGTACTTGGAGTTCATTTCTAAACAGTATAAAGTTGGAAGACTAGACACCCAAGGTAATGGTTATAATTCATTTGTCACTGCAGCCCAACATTACCAGTGTTGTCAAAGATCACACACATTTAAGGACACACTGACCATCAAGCTAGAAGCTATTGCTTAAATAGATGCAAAAAGCTCAGTTCAGGCACAAGCCTAAGAAACACACCATAGGCAAATACAGGATTGCTTTTAGATATTATCATCATTTAGGCTTGACTATGACCCAGGAATCATTAAAATAATCACAACAACAACAACAACAATAATAATATCTGCTTCCTGGCATCAACTAAACTATTCCTAATAATCATGGAGAGAAAGGTATTTTGTGTCCAAATAGCTAATAAACAAGGATAAATATGACAGCCTGATAATTTTACTGAATCACCTTTACTGCTAAAATTAACAAGAACAAAGAGAAATACCTCCTAAATATTCAGTCTTTTTAAAATCGGTCATACATCTAAATTTTTCCATGATTATGAGTATTTCCTTTAAATTTGCTTCCCAGAGTCCTATAGTCTACTGAGTTGTTCTATCATTTGATTTGTGACATTTTGTTGCTATACTTCTCATAGAGATTATTCCTGTGTTTTGATTACTTCTTCTATGTTTGTTTTGGCAAGTCCAAGACAGTTCTTTGAAAGCTTCCCTGAATTTGGTGCTTACTATGCCATTTGAAGAAATACCTTCCCACAAATAATTTATTAAGTATCCCCAATGTTTTGCTATTTTACCCATCACTTTAACTATAAGGATATCACTAAGTAATTAATTATAAAAGTTAATGCCAGCAGAATGCACTGTGCACAGTAGGCACTCAGAAAGTGTTTGCGAAAGTGAAATGTTAACTGAGGTAGTACATCACAACAGAAAAAGAACTAAGGCTCCCCTGGTGGGTTAGTGGTGGGGAATCCACCTGTCAATCCAAGAGACACAGGTTCCATCCCTGGGAAGATTCCACACACTTGGAGCAACTAAGCATGTTTGCCACAACTACCGAGCCTGTGTTCTAAAGTCCAGGAGCCATGCCTACTGAGCCCACATGTGACATCAATTACTGAAGCCCTGACACCCCAGAAGCCATGTTCGGCAACAAAAGAGATCTCCGGGATGAGACACCCATGTGCCACAAGTAGAAAGGAGCCCCTTCTTGCCACAAATAGAGAAAAGCCCACGCAGCAAGGAAGACCCTGCACAGGCAAAAATAAACAAATAAAAACTATTAAAAAAAAAAAGGATTTGAAGGGATGAGTCCCCAGATTGTGTCCTGCTCTCTTACATTTTTAGAGATGAGACATTTGATAAAAATCTATTTGCTGAATCCTGTTTCTTTTTCATCAAGCCAACAAGGTGAAAATTCTAAGATTATGTTTCCCCAATCTATAGCACAGAAGGGAAAACACTTAAAAGTTCATTTTTTGAAAGATCTGAACTTCCCATTTGAATAAAGTAAAATGAAAATTACAAATTTTTCTACATGGCTAAGTTTCACAAATAAAAACTTTTTCAGTATGCTTCATTTGATCACAACTTAAATAACTGCTTCCCCGTTTTTTGTTTTTTTTTTTTTAATTAAAATATACATAGGTACAGGAGAAAATAGATGAAAAATACAAAATGCTATATAAACAATATTACTGAGATTATTTTAAAATGAAGTATTCAGGTCATTCAACACAACCTACTTGACAGGGTAACTCTCTGAGATGCATCTCGTTCTCCCCTACCAAGGTCATACTGCCTGACCAGGTGACTGAGAAGCACAAAATGAGGTCACTTGCCCTGGGTTAGCCAGCTAGAAGCAAAACTGGAACCAGGATAGTCAGTAACAGCAAGGAAGTCACAGGTACTACTAGTGAGCTGCCAGTAGTGGGGACAGCTTCAACTTAGACACTGGGGTGAAAATATTCTCCTCTTAAAAAAGGGTGGGGGAACCCATTCCCTGAGGGAAAAAGAAACAGCTAGAAGAACTTTTCTTTGATCATGTTTCACCCTTTTTTTCCACATAATAACAGACAAAAGTACTTGAACATGAATATAAATATGCAGAGGCTCACCACAGATATCCATCGGAGTTTCAATGTTATTTGAATTTCCCCTTGCCTACTACTGAGGCCCACATGCCATACACAGGTCACAAAAAGCCATCTTAAGCCTCTCTCCTGTGCAAGGCATTTACACCTAAGGCACAGCACGGAAACATCTGTTCATAATCAGTCCACTCCTTTCTTCCCTTCCCTCCACTTGTACGTAACAGTGGCCAAGGACCGTCAGGAAACACAGAGAACCCATCAGAGAGGCAAACAGGGAACTTCAGGCTTGGTATAAGAGCCAGAAAGGCTAGAGGAGAAAACACTTGAGATCGACATTGAAGATGAGAATTTCCAGCTCAATAGTATGTTAAGGGCAACACTTGGAAAGGGGAGAGATTATGTGTTTCTATTAACACTGCAGAGAAAAAGCAAATACCTGGAACCATGAATATGCACATTCTATTCTACTAAGCAAATATTCAGCATATTTTGTACTATTTACAAACTTATATATTTATCATATAGTAAATAAGAGATAAAAAAGACAAGTTAGATTTGACATCTGCTCTTCATCTTTGCATCTGGGCAACTGAGAAATAAACAACAGGCTGAAGTTGTATGAGAGTTGAAATCTGACATTTTAAATAACTTTGTTTTAATCCCCAAATTCATTTATACTTTTATTGTTGCTTACTGTCAGGGTGATGCCAGCTCACTGCAAATAAATTTTACGACAAATTGCTCCATTGCTAAGTTCCCAAAATGAAATGCTTTCAGATAGGACATTCTACTAACTTCTTGTAATAGATCCTTGTCTTAAAAAACACTTTCAAAGGAATGTTAGTATTTTGCCACTCCACAGGAATCTGTAACAAGGCGAGAGAATCTCCCAAGAATATTCCAACAGTCCTTGAAAAACTAAGACTGTCACAAAACCTGAGCATCTGGCAACTATGCCACCATGAAGTATCCATATGGAAGACACCAAAATGTGTCAAAGTACCCAAAATGATTCTGGACGGTGTAGGAGATAGAATAAATAATTCAGTATCGGCAACACTTTCAACAGCAGGTAGTGGATATGCTACCTGCTTCTATAATGTGCCAGAATGTAACATAAGTGTGTGAGGCTGTATGTGTATATGCGTGAGAGAGAAAGGCAGAGAGGATATGAGTACACATGAGGCTAAGAGCTATTTTTACATAGAAATATTTCTTAGGTAGTTTTATTTGTAGGGACATCAGATATCTGTAAGTATAGGTTTATAGATACACAGAAAAAAAATGGAGTCACTGAAAACTTTTTAAGATAAACATAGCAACAAATATATTACTTCAGAGTCAATGAAAGAATACTGCACATTAACTTAACATTATGGTTGAAATTGTACATACAAAAAAAGTCAGAAAATCCAAAATTATGTAGTTCCCTCAGCAACTATGACTGTATCCTTGTGCATACATGAATATTCTGCATTACTGTAATGATGATACATTGCAGCGTTAATTTCAGTTTATACAATGTGATTGAACTAGGATTCTTTTGGGAACTATAAACTTCGAATTTTTGGACTTTCCTGAATATAAAATCTTAACCATAAAATTACATTAACATGGGTGGGGTTTCTGCATTTTATTTTCTGGCATTTAAAAACACAATAAGAACTGAATGGTTGACAACATTAAAGTAGTAAAAGATTGGTTGATTTGCAATAATACAAAAACAGTTTGATACAGAATCTAAGACTTTAAATAGAGATATACAACTAGAAACAAAAAATAAATGTCCTTCTGAAGATGAATCAAAGACAAGAACAGGCAAGACACCTTTCCAAAACTGAGCTAATCTACTTTTTCTATAAAATGCTAGCTTCTAATTAGAAGGTACTTTCAATTATATTTCAACATGGCTATAAATACTGATAACTGAAATAATTCTCTCACTACATATTGCTCTATCTTATGAAGAAAAAAATAGTATTAAAATGGCCCCTCACATCTTTAAGAGTAAAGCTGGTTGGGACCCACTTTTCCTTCTTGCATGTGTAACATGGTAGGACATAACGAATAAGATGAAATTATATTACCGTTACCAACTACTTTATGACTATGAGCCTGAGGCTGATTCAAAATATGGTTCACAAAGAAACAGATACACAATAACTAAGTTAAGCTTAAGAAATAAGTAACTGTTTTACATAATTACTGAAGTATTATACAACTGTGGAATAGCTGGGAAACAAATTAAAGAACAGTGGCATATATAAAGAGTTCAGGAGAGAAGAGTCCAAATCATATTTGTTCAGGAAAAAAATTAAAAATACTTTCATGAAAGTGGTATTTCTTTCAACTAGTCTCACAGAGTAAGTAATTTTACCACAAAATGAAGACACTTCAGAAAAACAGAGGATCCTATGGAAAGATCTGGAAGTAAAGGTGGTTAACACTATGTTGGAGAACACAGTTTGGCTCAAGAGGAGGCTTGTGGAGGAGGTATAAAAGGAAAAACTGCAAATGCAGATTAAATATACATTGTAAAGGACTTAGGGAGTAGGCAACGGCACCCCACTCCAGTACTCTTGCCTGGAAAATCCCATGGACGGAGGAGCCTGGTGGGCTGCTGTCCATGGGGTCGCTAAGAGTCGGACACGACTGAGCAACTTCACTTTCACTTTTCACTTTCATGCCTTGGATGAGGAAATGGCAACCCACTCCAGTGTTCTTGCCTGGAGAATCCCAGGGACGGCGGGGCCTGGTGGGCTGCCATCTATGGGGTTGCACAGAGTTGGACACGACTAAAGCAACTTAGCAGCAGCAAAGGACTTTGAAGGCAAGACTAACAAAGGCTGACAAGTCCTTAAGTGCAATGTCGGGGTGGAAAGGTGGGGTCGGGTGGACTGAAGTTCATGTGTGAAGACGCTAATATTTTTAGAAGAGAAAGAAAAAGCAAAAATAATAAACAAACATAAACCTTACAGCAACAGGATAGATGACACAGGAGGAGAAGTAAAGACTGAAGAGAGGGGACCAGTTAAAAGATTATTATAATAATCCACACAAGTCACAATGAAGGCCTGAAGAAATGTGACAACAGTAAGACTCAAAAGGAGGACAAGGGATAAAAAGGTGCTTTCAAGATTTTGAGACACAATGATGGTTGGAAAGCTAAAGGAATGACTAAAGGAATGACTGAGGACTGTTAGTAAATCTTAAATAAAGCTATCAAGTTCCATACAAACAAGCATTCCTGCAAAAAAAAAAAAAAAGCAGAAGTTAGAAATAAGATCCTGAAGATACTGATTACACCAAGAGAAATGATACTATTTTTAATACCTGTGCAATTTACAAATTAGTGCCTCTACTCTTTTTTATCCTTATAGGGTCGGGAATGTAAGGATATTTGTTATACAAATAAGAAAACTGAGGCTCAGCAAGGATGACTTCCATACCTCATATGGATACAAAGTGGCAAAGTTAAAGGCTGGAGACAGATTTTGGAATATTTAGTAAGAGAAGCTACTTTGAAAGTATAAATAAGATCATCAAAAAGTGTAGAGATAAAGATAAGTTGTGTGCAGAACTACGGAAAAAGCTAAGACTGTAGACCAGCAACTGTTTTAATAGTCCAAGATATGAACAAGATGCCTGGTAAAGGGTCCCAGGGCTTGTGCTCTACAGGGACTCAATGAACCTCTTTCACATCAACTGCTAAAGAGGAGACAGCACCAAACATGGTCTTTGTATCTACAGTGATGCATGAAGTAGCTCTCAAACATTTTTAACGCAACCACTTTTCTCAAAGCTTTCCTACACAAAGCTGTGATATGTAATATACATAAGAACACTTAAGTAAGCCAGAATAGATGGTTTGGAACATAATTTAACTTGAACTCTTTTCCCTTCCTCTCACAACCCTTCTTTGCATGTTTGTAGCACATATACCCCTAAGACAAACTCCTGCAACCCAGAGAAAATATTGGAAATCATTTTAGCCATAAGGGTAATGTGACTTGAGACCTCTGAGTGTGGTATGGGAGAACTACACGTAATACATGGTATGAATAGATCAAACTGAAATCAAGTACCAGCCTTGATTCTTAGCTAAACTCTCCTTAACTCTTAACTAAACTCTATTGTCATGTGCTTCCAATAGAGGGGATCCTCCCTTACTTCTTTCAGGGATTTCTCCATGGTCAATAGCTTTCTTAGATTATGACCAACATCAGTAGATTACTTGGATATCACCGTTGTATACCATGGAATAAGTGCTTTTAAAGGAGGTCGCCATTACCACCATTCCCCTTACCATAGTTTGGCCTCCTGCCAAGCTACAGGGAGGGACATAACTCCACAAAAGGAAATTGAATTAAAGATTTACTGAGCAGGGCCCCAACCATCAAAGCAAGACCCAGAAATCCCCAAAGCCAGTCCCTTCCATAAGGAAGTTTCCACAAGCCTTTTATTCTTATCCATCAGAGGGCAGACAGAATGAAAACCACAATAACAGAAAACTAACCAAATTGATCACATGGATCACAGCCTTGTTTAACCTAATGAAATTATGAGCCATGTCATGTAAGTCCACCCAAGACAGACACATCATGGTGGAGAGTTCTGACAAAATGTGGTCCAATGGAGAAGGGAATGGCAAACCACTTCAGTATTCTCATCTTGAGAACCCCATGATGAGTATGAAAAGGCAAAAAGATAGGACATTGAAAGCTGAACTCCCCAGGTCGATTGGTGCCCAATATGCTGCTGGAGAAGAGTGGAAAAATAGCTGCAGAAGGATTGAAGATGCTGAGTCAAAACAAAAACAACACCCACTTGTGGATGTGACGGTGATGGAAGTAAAGTCATATGCTATAAAGAACAATATTGTATAGGAACCTGGAATGTTAGGTCCATCAATCAAGGTAAATTGGAAGTGGTCAAACAGGAGATGGCAAGAGTGAACATCAACATTTTAGAAACCAGTGAACTAAAATTTAGGACTAGAATGGCTGAATTTAATTCAGATGACCATTATATTTACTACCGTAGACAAGAATCCCTTAGAAGGAATGGACTAGCCCTCATAGTTAACAAGAGAGTCCAAAATGCAGTACTTGGGTGCAGTCACAAGAACAACAGTGTTCTCTGTTCATTTCCAAGGCAAACCACTCAATATCACAGTAATCCAAGTCCATGTCCCAACAACTAATGCCAAAGAAGCTGAAGTTGAATGGTTCTAAGATGACCTACAAGACCTTCTAGAACTAACACCAAAAAAAGATGTCCTTTTCATTATAGGGGACTGGAATGCAAAAGTAGGAAGTCAAGAGATACCTGGAGTAACACACAAGTTTGGCCTTGGAGTACGGAATGAAGCAGGGCAAAGGCTAACAGAGTATTGCCAAGAGAACACACTGGTCATAGCAAACACTCTCTTCAACAACATAAGAAACAACTCTACACATGAACATCAATGAATGGTGAATACCAAAATCATATTGATTATATTCTTTGCAGCCAAAGACGGAGAAGTTCTATACAGTCAGCAAAAACAAGACCACAAGGTAACTGTGGCTCAGATCGTGAACACCTTATTGCCAAATTCAGACTTAAATTGAAGAAAGTAGGGAAAAACCACTAGACCATTCAGGTATAACCTAAATCAAATCCTTTATGATTATACAATGGAAGTGACAAATAGATTCAAGGGATTAGATCTGATAAGACAGAGTGCCCAAAGAACTATGGATGGAGGTTTGTGACGTTGTACAGGAGGTAGTGATCAAAACCATCCCCAAGAAAAAGAAATGCAAAAAGGCAAAATGGTTGTCTGAGGAGGTCTTACAAATAGCTGAGAAAAGAAGAGAAGTGAAAGGCAAAGGAGAAAAGGAAAGACATACCCATTTGAATGCAGAGTTCCAAAGAATATCAAGGAGAGATAAAACCTTCCTCAGTGATCACTGCCAAGAAATAGAGGAAAACAATAGAATGGGAATGACTAGAGATCTCTTCAAGAAAATAAAGAGATACTAAGGGAACGTTTCATGCAAAGATGGGCACAATGAAGAACAGAAATGGTATGGGCCTAACAGAAGCAAAAGATATTAAGAAGAGACGGCAAGAATACAAAGAAGAACTATACAAAAAAATCTTAATGACCCAGATAACCATGATGGTGTAATCACTTACCTAGAACCAGACATCCTGGAGTGCCAACTCAAGGAAGCCTTAGGAAGTATCAGTATGAACAAAGCTAGTGGAGGTGATGTGGATTACAGCTGAGCTAATTCAAACCCTAAAACATGATGCTGTGAAAGTGCTGCACTCAATATGCCAGCAACTTTGGGAAAGTCAGCAGTGACCATGGGACTGGAAAAGGTCAGTTTTCATTCCAGTCCCAAAGGATGGCAGTGCAAAAGAATGTTCAAACTACCACACAATTACACTCATCTCACATGCTAGTAAAGTCATGCTCGAAATTCTCCAAGCCAGGCTTCAACAGTATGTGAACTGAGAACTTCCAGATGTTCAAGTTGGATTTAGAAAAGGTAGAGGAACCAGAGATCAAATTGCCAACATCTGTTGGATTGTAGAAAAAGCAAGAGAATTCCAGTGAAATATCTA
Source organism: Bos indicus (assembly GCF_029378745.1). Classification (NCBI taxonomy): domain Eukaryota; kingdom Metazoa; phylum Chordata; class Mammalia; order Artiodactyla; family Bovidae; genus Bos; species Bos indicus. The sequence goes on along the minus strand of NC_091761.1, from coordinate 52,534,297 downwards.
CTTCTGCTTCACTGACTACACTAAAGCCTTTGACTGTGTGGATCACAACAAACTGTGAAAAATTAAAGAGATAGGAATACCAGACCACCTTAATTTCATCCTAAGAAATCTATATGCAGTTCAAGAAGCAACAGTTAGAACCGGACATGGAACAAGGACTGGTTCCAAATTTGGACAGGAGCACGTCAAGGCTGTATATTGTCACCCTGCTTATTTAACTTATATGCAGAGTACATCATGTGAAATGCTGGGCTGGATGAAGCACAAGCTGGGAATCAAAATTTCCGAGAGAATACGAATAACCTCAGATATGCAGATGACACCACCCTTGTGGCAGAAAGCGAAGAGGAACTAAAGAGCCTCTTGACGAAAGTGAAAAAGGAGAGTAAAAAAAGCTAGTTTAAAACTCAACATTCAAAAAATGAAGATCATGACATCCAGTCCATCACTTCATGGCAAACAGATAGGGAGACAATGGAAACAGGGACAGTCTTTATTTTGGGGGACTCCAAAATCACAGCAGATGTTGACTGCAATCATGAAATTAAAAGATGCTTGCTCCTTGGGAGAAAAGCTATGACCAACCTAGACAGCATAATAAAAAGCAGAGACATTACTTTGCCAACAAAGGTCTGTATAGTCAAAGTATGGTTTTTCCAGTAGTCATGTATGGATCTGAGAGTTGGACCATAAAGAAACCTGAGTGCCGAAGAATTGATGATTTTGAACTGTGGTGTTAGAGAAAACTTTTGAGAGTCCCTTGAACTGCAATGAGATCAAAGCAGTCAATACTAAAGGAAATCAGTCCTGAATATTCATTGGAAGGACTGTTGCTGAAGCCTGAAGCTCCAATACTTTGGCCACATGATGTGAAGAACTGACTCATTAGAAAAGACTCTGATTTGGGGAAAGATTGAAGGCAGGAGGAGAAGGGGACAACACAGGATGAGATGGTTGGATGGCACCACCGGTTCAATGGACATGAGTTTAAACAAGCTCTGGGAGTTGGTGATGGACAGGGAGGCCTGGCATGCTGCAGCCCGTGGGGTCGCAAAGAGTCAAACACCACTGAGCGACTGAACTGAACTAAACTGATACCATGGAAATGGCACATTTCACTGAGTCAACTGCCGGTAACTGTCCTGCTTCAATAACCTATTATAGAACCTCCCTGCTCACCGCATCATGTAACTGGCCATGCCCCATGATTCCACAGATAAGTCAGAATAAGAATGACATAATGTCAGAAGATTGAAATTGAAGAAAATATCTCAATTTGATATCTTAGAGGAAATAAGTTGTGTACTGTGACCATGTTTCTGATATGGTCAGTTATGTATATGACGAGGAAGGAAAGGATCTGACAGTCCCTAGAGTTGAAAAAATGAAAGAATTATTGAGCCTTTTTAATAGTAGACTTGCAATGCTGTTTCACTTTTATATAAATTGTAAATGAAAAATTCAGTCCAACAGGAGAGCAAAAACACTAATCATTATAAAAAAGCATCCAGTCCATCCAAATGGCAAAAACCATAATCATCATAAGATTTTATTATGGCAGGACCTTTATACAAATATGAAGTAATATATAAAGAAAATCACGCACTGATTCTTGGATAATTTATTCAAGGAGTAACTTATGAAAATTCATCAATAAGAATAAATGAGGCAACTCAAAGACAGCTCACCATAGATTCTCTTTATGCAACTCCAATTTTAATTTAGTCTGTATTGATGGATTCTTTTATTTCATGTGTTATAGTCATGTTAAATCTAGACACAACACACAATGCATCTAGAGCCCACGCAGTACAAAGATGTCTGGATGTGACATAGACAGTTGTTCCTTTTTCCTTCAAGTGATAAACAGTTCAGATGTAAAAGGTTCTGAGGAAATTTAACAAAAGTCAGTGAATGCATTTTTTTCCATATGCATTAAAATTCTTCTTTTACTCTCCTGATTTTACACAGTAATTTTTGTTTGCAGAAATCGTCCTGCTGACATTGTCCTGAGTAGTCTCAGGTCTCTGAAATAGAGGCTGACATGGCAAGAAAAGAGAGACAGGCAGAGGATTGGTCCCAGGACACAGCACATGTCAGGGGCAATGCGATCACCTATAGCATCTGCCATCTAAGAAGATGATGGGCCAGTCAAAGGCACTTGGTCCAAAGAGCATAACTTAGGCAAGACATTAGTTGAATTCAATAAATAAAGCAGAAGAATAAAGTTTCCAAGGAGAAGTCTCAATCAGAATTAAGGAGGCAAGCCTGGAAAATCCTGTACAGGTGGCAGGAACTACATCCGACTGGGAATATGGAGGGGATTCAAGTGGCAGGAAGTAAGAAAGGGGTCAAAAATGCCTAGAAGGAGACTACAGGATGAAGGAGAATAACTGGAGAGAAGTGGGTACTAAGGAGAAGAAGCCTGGCCAACTCAACTATAACTGGGCAACTGAAGGATGAGAAGAGATGAAAGGAAAGCAACAAAGTGAGGGCCCAGGGCTGATCCCGGGGCAACTGGCAGCAGAGGGATTTGTGGGATGGGGGGTCAGCTGAGAGAAAGCAGGAGTATAAAGAGCTGTGCAAAACAGTCTAAGGTCTGGGGTGGATAAAGCTAACCCCAAGTCACGTCAGTGGGTCTGAAGCTGAAGATGTATCTGCTGACTCAGGTAAGAATGGCTCAGGTACCATGCAAGACTCAGCCTGCAGGTAGGGGGCATCGGTGGACCTAGCTGAGGAAAGCCACGGCTTGGGACAGAGATAAAGGTGAGGCGAGTAACCCCAAAAGCTTCCTGAATTATAATATATACACTTAGAACAGACTACAAAGCAACCCCATAACATGAAAACATGTCCAAACAATAAATTAGTACTCTATTTTTATCAAAAAAAAGGATCTTCGATAATATTAAGGAGTAAAATTAAAACTTCTTAAAGTATAAAATTATAAATATACTATTATTACAATAATGTAAGACTAGATACACATGAAAAGACTATAAGGAAATAAGACTATAAGGCATAATAGCTGCTGGGTTTATGGATTTTCATATTTTATCTCCAAATGTTCTATCGTGTGACTGTATATATTACTTTTATAATTAAAAAAATGAATAGCATTAATAATAAAACCTTCAATGCATGCATGCCTGGCACCTTTTGAATTATTTGATTAAAATAATTTCCATTTACAATATATTTCCTGGGTAAAGAGCAAAGTATATACTTTATGCTTTTACAAGGACACTGAAATCCTCATAAAAGTCTCCTGAAATTGATAATCTCTATACCTAATTTGTATATCACTCTAAGATACAGTTAACCTGAAGAGACAACTTACATTTATTTTTTTAAATTCCCTTTATTTTTAAACATAAAGAATATGTGCAATATTACCTTTATACAACAGTAGAGGAAATTAAAAGCATTATTGTGGTGTGTTACAAAGCAAACTATTTGGGAAACAGTGCCAGAGACTGTACTTTTTAACGTGCGAGAATCATGTCATCTCCATACTTTGAAAAACTCCACAATGCATAGATATACTATTTATCAGTTGCATTTATGATCATTTAAACTAGGATTGTGATTAACAGCAAAGACTCTAAAGGCAAACCACCTGAGGGCACCACTTACTCTTCAGGTAGACTACACAGGTCTACCATGGGATTTAAGGGCAGACTATCTTGGTCTACCTACCATGGGCTATGACAGTAGACAATCTGGTCTACCATGGAATCTAAGGGCAGTCTTCCCGGGTCTACATAGATTTTAAGGGCAGTCTTCCTGAATCTATCTATGGACTCTGAGAGCAGACTGCCTGGGTCTACCATGGACTATAAGGGCAGACTATCTGGGTCTACATAGATTTTAAGGGCAGTCTTCCCGAATCTATCATAACTCTGAAGGCAGAGTATCTGCTCCACCAATAAGTATTAATAGTTATGTGATCCTGGGCAAGTTGGCTTACCCTCTGTTTGCCTCAGTATCCTCATGTGCTAAAGGTGGCTGATAACAGTATTTCTCTTACAGGGTGGTATGGTGATATGTAAAGTGTTTAGACCAGCAACTGGCACACTGTAAGCAGTACTTACAGTATTGGAAACTATTTATCATTACTATTAATCAATACTGTTTAGGGAATGAAATCCCAATTAAATGAATTGAAGTTCAAAATACTACAATACTGGTGAGTTTCTATATTCCTCATTCTATAGCTTATGCTCTCTTATTTTCTGTTTTCATAAGATATCACTTACCAAAATTATTGAAAAATTCTCTTATAAACGAACAGCATTAGACTAAATTACTCCTATCTTTAGGCAATAACCATTTTCCAGGGCCACTATAGTTAAGTAAGTCCTACACTTCCTAGAATCTACTAAAAGAACATTTTGTCAGTCTTCCTTCCAAACACAGTGTGTGATAATCCAATTTGGTTAAATTTTGGATTACTGGCAATTGTAAACTCATCTGGGAGTAATTTTTCTACATCGATGACTTGTGCTTGAGGTGGGAGAGGAAAAATTAAAATCTTTTTATTGCTAAAATCATGATATGGACTGCCTTTGAAGTCTTTTGCAATGAATTCAGTGTTCTGTATACACTAGCCACCCAATTCTAAGAACTCGAAGTAAATGGGCTATCAATTCAATTCATATGATATTTTGATACACTACTTTGATGCTAGGATTAAAATTCAGGGGAAAAGTAATAATGTTTATAAAAGATTCTGGTTATGTTTGTTCTTCAATTTTTTTTTTTTTGGCCACACTGCACAGCGTGTGGGATCCAAGTTTGGCAACCAGGGACCAAACCCATGGGCCCTGCAGTGGAAGCACAGAGCCTTAACCACCAAACAGCCAGGAAATTCCCTCAATTTTTAAAAGTATGTTTCAGGTCAATTCAAAGTTAAGCAAATTAAACAAGGTTAAGTGGAATTCTTCCACATTTTGGCTCTTGAGCAGTTTGATCAATGTACACTTAGCATATTCATACTGTTTATGAACATGATGCTGACACTAAAGAGAATGTCCATTCTTAGAGATTCAGTGCTGCTTATTTGGTAATGGCTCCCAGATTTGGATTTCAAACCCGGACCTCTCACCTAACCTTCACATATTTAGCCATCTGTTGGAAATCTTTCTATGGAAAGCCCATTGGAACTTAAAATTCAACAGGTCCAAAACAGAACCCATCATCTAATCCAATGAATATGTTCTTTTGTTGTATTTATTGTTATAATTGACAACCACCCACCAAACCAGAACTCAGAGTCATTCCTCCCTTTTACTCACTCTCCCTATTTCCATAAATAACCAATTAATGAATTCTGTCCATTTTATTTCCTGAATATTTCTGAAATCTGTACTTTCAATTTCATTCTTATTCTCTTTTACATAGTGAAGCCTGTTTATTGAAAAATCTACCTAACTAACCTTCTTATTTACAAGCCTGACTTCCCAACAAGTTCATTCTATACCTGGCTACAAAAGGCACATATCAAGAAGGCAAAATCCAGCCAACTCATTCCACTGTATAAAAATCAAGTCCCTTAAATTAGGATGTGAAATGTCAACATGCACTGATCTCCACCTAGATCTACAAGCTCCTCTCCTGTCCCAACCTCACACGTTGAGCTTCAAGAAGAATAAAGTGACTATGGTTCCTTACACACACCAGGTTGTGTCTTTGCTTGCTGCTACCCAATTAGTATGGCATGCCACTATCTTATGCTCCCTTCTCAAAATCAACCCACTACTCCTTTAGCATCAGAGAAGAATCAACTGCCATCACCCCTCCAAGGAGGTTTCCTAAATCCTTTTGCTAACACTTGACTTAGATTATGCCCTCCTCTTTGGTGTTCCCATATCTTTGCATTTACCCAAAAAGAATATAATTGTTTTATTATCTGTCTTCAACTAGTCATCCAAGATCGTGAAGCTGAGACTTTATCTCATTCTCCCATCTTCATATCCCCAGTTCCTGGTTGTTGATAATTAATATGCTGAACATGTATGTGTGCGTGTGTTAGTCGCTCAGTCATGTCCAACTTTGAGATCCTATGGACTAAAGTCCACCAGGCTCCTCTGTCTATGGGATTCTCCAGGCAAGAATACTGGAGAGGGTAGCTATTCCCTTCTCCAGGGGATCTTCCTGACCTAGGGATCAAATCCAGGTCTCCTGCATTGCAGGCAGATTTTTTACCATCTGAGCCACCAATAAAGTTCATATATTATAATAATAATAATATATACATAAATACACACTAAATCTTTGCTTTGGTCACATTATCATATATCAAAATTTTGATAAGAACAAAATGAATACAAATTAAAGTGTACATACAGTACTTTATCATGATAGTAACTGCTTGATAAACAAGCAAATACCATAAATTTATGTTACACTGTATTCATTCATGTTAAAGTCAAACATGATTTCATCTTCTATGTTAATGGTGATTCTAATATTCTTCAGACCCCACAAGTGGTTTCCCAGTTCTTGCATCTCAGAACCAAGCATCCTGAAATCTCTCCACCCTGTATCCTGTGCTTGCAACCACAACACACTCCTCACCGTTGCCCCAAGCACACATCTCAGGCTCTGCATGAAACACTGAAACACCATGTCCTCCTATTTCCCTGTCAAACACATCCTGTCATAAACTTCAGACCTCCTGCCCTGAGCACTTTGAGTTATTCTACCAAGATTTTATTTTCATAAATCTTTGTGCATATCTCTGGCATTGTATTCATTCCCTTTCTGAGACAGTGTGGCCTCCCAGTCTCTACAGTAAGCATTCCTTCCCTTTTCCTGTAATACAGATGGTCAATTGGGTTAAATTTATGTATTCTACATGAATTCATCCCAATTTCTATTCCCATCCATTAGAACTACTGAACGGATCTGTTTTTAGCCACAAGCTCTCCTCCTTAAACAAATAGTCCCTGTGAAAACACAATCATCCTTACAACTTCATAAATGATCTTCAAATGCAGATCTCTAGCTTTCACCTATCACTTGAACTAAAGTCCTCTATTTCCAGTAACCCACAAAACAAACAAACAAAAAAAATGCCTACTTGCTCTTTCTTTCAACTCAGTATATTAATATTGGGCTAACTCATCCTCTTCTTTCCCAATCTTTTCTAGCCCTTCTCAACTTTACTCATCCTCCCAAGAGCACAGACATATGTTTAGATCCCTCGGGTAGGGCTGAAGGTATAATTTGATTACTCCCTTACTCTTAACTCCCATAACAAAGTATCACCAAGCCATATTAATTTTTACTATAAATAAAGATGCTAAATTTGCCTCCTCTCCCACCCTCCAACACTGAGTTCTTTTCAGCTCAGACCACAAAAACCGAGTACCCTCTTAAACGATTCCCTGTCTTCAACTCCTTTGTAACATACTGCCTCCATGTTAATCTTACCAAAACACACTGTGACTAACTCAATCTGCCAAACCCTTTGAAAAGCTACCTGGCTCTGAAGAAAATAGGAGCAAGAGACCAATTTAGGTTATTTTAAAACAAAACATTAGGTAATTCTAATCCTCCAAGTCTTCTAAACTAAAGGCTGATTAATGGGTAGAACCTTGGGTTTCCTGTTTTTCAGTCTACTACCTATTTCATCATTTAAACTGATAGAGCTGCTTTCTGAGAAAAGTCTTGGCCCTGCCAGCAGATCCTTCTGCAGCTCAAAAATATAAGCCAGATTTTAACTTTTATAACACAACACCATCTTTGGCAACTACAAAATTAGGAATCGTAGCATATGGATCTTCTTTCAGTCGACACAGAATACCAATACCTTAGATACGTGCTACTGACCTGAAGATTATTTGCTCTAACACATAATAATATATTTATAGGTAAAATGATATGATAAACTAGATTTGCTTCAAAATATTAATAATCCAGTATGGATGAGAGGTGAATAAAGTAGAAGAGGGTCACGGATGAGACAGAACCCATCATGAGCTGATAATTAATGAAGCTGAGTGACAGGAACTTAGAGACTTATCGTGCTGCTATCACTATATCTATGTTTGAAATTTTTAAATGGAGAATGAAAATAAATTTGAAATCAAATGTTATAAAATATTTTCAGTATTTGCCATGGACAATGGATACTTATTTCCTTCTATTTCTCTAAATATTCTTTTTAGTTCTCTAAAATGAATAAGAATTACTTAGAGAAATTTATAGGGCTTTCCTGCTGTCTCAGACAGTAAAGAATCTGCCTCCAATGCAGGAGACCCAGGTTCAATCCCAGGGTCGGGAAGATCCCCTGGAGAAGGGAATGGCAACCCACTCCAGTATTTTTGCCTGAAGAATTTCATGAACAGAGGAGCTTGGTGGGCTACAGTCCAGGGTGTCACAAAGAGTCAGACACAACTGAGGGACTAACATCTTAAAAAAATTTATAGAATGTTAAAAAAAAAAACAAAAAAACTATGTTCTCTACATCAGTTAGGCCTCTTCTTACTCAACCAATATTTGAAAGAGATGTGTTTGTTATTCATTCCTACATTTACTGAAACTTAATCGTTTTTACTATCAAGTGAAAGAATCATTAAGCTATATACCTCCACTATTTTATTCTGGTACTCAGTAGAACTATCTTTATAAAAAAAAAATTATTAGCCTAATTGCACTTTTCACTGAGAGATGTTCCATGAACCAATGTAACAGAAAACATATCCACATTTTTTTCAAAGAAATGCTGCTAAAAATATCCATTATTATATTCATATCCCTTATAATAAAGATCTACCTGAACCCAACTAGAACTATGGGTTTTAATAAGAGCTACACATTAGAATCACCTGAGAGATTTAAAAATTTCTGACGCCCAAGTCACACTCAAAAGTTACTACATTAGAATCAGAGGAGGTGGGATTTAGGCATCACTAACATATGTGGCTAGCAGGATCTCAGTTCCCTAACCAGGGATTAAACCCAGGCCTAAAAATTCCCATGGACGGAGGAGTCTGGCGGGGTTTCAGTCCATACGGTTACAATAAGTTAGACATGACTGAAGCAACTTAGCACAGCGCAGCTTGGCAGTGAAAGCACTGAATCCCAACCACCAGACCACCAGGAGGCTCCCAGGCATCAGTACTTTTTAATGTTCCTAAAGGATTCCAATGTGCAGTCAAACTTAAGAGGTATTTGTTTTAAAACTATATAAATTAGTGATATATTGTTAATTTTTTGTTAGACAACTTTTCAAGAACATACAAAAACCGACAGCATGATAAGCCCCTGTGTATCCAACACACAACTTTAACAGCCATTAAAAGTTTTGCCAACGTTGGTTCAACCCTCCTTCCCACTCTATTTTTATTTATTTTTTGCTGGAATATTTTAAAGCAAATGTCAGAAATAAGATCATTTCATCTTTCAGCACTTCAGTATGCAAACATTGTTTCTCATGATTAACTGACTTAATTCCTTTTTATTAGACAATGAGAGGCTTTGAAGAGCTTAGTTTTTTGTTGAAATGGATTAAGTTTCCTTAAATTAGAATATCTAAAACACCCATGTTTCCTCTATCCCTGTTATAACTTGGATTTTTTATTTTTGTTTTTGTTTTAATGATTTTCAGTTATATTATATACGTGCATTTTAATAAAAAACAGCTTTTTCATTGCAGTGTTTTAAATGTATCTTCATATTACTGTCCTCTCAAGAATATATACAATATCTACTCTGCCTATTATTTGGGGTTGGCCAAAAAGTTCGTTTGGATTTTTCCATACCACCTTATGGAAAAACCCAAATGAAGTTTTGGCCAACCCAATACCAAGTCAAATCCCTCAGTTTGACTTCACATTTAGTAATGTGTTTTTTTTACTAATTATAAAAGTAAGATATAGTTGTTATAGAATAATTCAGAAAATATACAAATAGAAAAAGAAAATAAAATCTATTTTATTCCTTTTCCTAAACATGTAAACACATTTGACAAAACTGAGATTGTACTATGTGGATCATTTTCGTAATATAATTTTTACTTAACATTCTCATGAGTATATTCCAAATCTTTAAATCTTTATAAAATGATATTTAAGAATTATGGAATTAATATTCTATGATATGAATGTACTATATTTTACTAAATTGTTACCTAATTGTTACTGGACAGTTGGATTACTTTCCAATGATCACACATAATTCTTTACTACAGTTCTAATCATCTTTTTGTCAAAATCAGTGAAGGGTCTGAGGTTTCGCCCTATTTGCAAGTTAACAAGTTAGCCTATCACAGTCTTCCAGATGCTGACAGCAAAGCTGACACTCCTGAGTCAGACAAAGGACTTACTCATCAGGACACGGCAAGCATCACGAGCTTCTCACTCACACCAGTTCTCGTTGGCCCCCAAGGCCCATCAAGGTGATGTGGAGTGACCCACATGCACAGGCTGAGGGCTGGCATCATGGCTAAGAAACCCTGAACTAAGGAAACCCAAATCTTGCATAATGAGCTGCAAGGAAAATTGCCCAAACTTTGCTCCACAGGGAGATATTATCTTTATCATACTTAAGACAATAAATAGCCCAGCTATCTGATTAAAAGGGAGATATTACCTCTATATTCCAATGTTATTTTGCCACAAACCTGCATGAAAAGATTGTCCAGGACAGAAAGGCATGTAATGTCTCTGCTTGTAAACCATATAGAAATGTGAGAGACCACGGAGAAGTGTCTCCCAACATTCTTTAGGAGAAACATGTGAGTGCAATGACTGAAATTCTTTTTTTTTTAACTGAAGTATGAGTTTGAGCAAACTCCAGCAGATAGTGAAGGACATGGCGCTCTGCAGTTCATGGGGTCACCAAGAGTCAGACAAGACTTAGTGACTGAACAACAACACATATTTAACTATAATACTGTGGTAGTTTCAGGTGTACAGCACAGTGTGTGTGTGACATATATATGTTCCTTTTCAGATTCTGTTCCCTTATAGGTTATTACAAAATATTGAGTACAGTACCCTGTGCTATACAGTAGGACCTTGTTGGTGATCTATTTTATAAACACGGGGCATATATGTAATCCCAAATTCCTAAGGACCTGCTCCCCTTTGGTAACCATAAATTTGTTTTCTATGTCTGTGAGTCTCTGTTTTAAAAATAAATTCATTTGTATTTTTTCTTATGATTCTACATATAAGTGATATCATGTGATATTTGTTTTTGGCTTACTTCACTTAGGAAAATTCTTGATATAATACAGTATTATAAATTATTTGTCAGAAAGACTGAACTACTTTATACTTACTTCGATAACATACGAATGCCTCTGCCTCCCTTTCAAAGGTTTCCATGATTTCAACCTTGCTTAACTTCTTCTATCCCACCGTAACCCCAAAATCCAAATCACTAATTAGAGACAGAACAACACAGTGACTAAGAGAGACTCTGAGGCCAGAAAGCTGAGTTTAAATGGCTGTACCACTACTTACTAGCTATGACAACTGAAATGAGCCACTTAACAAATTTGTGGCTCAATTTCTTCAACTCAAAGTTAAGATAATAATCACCTTATTAATTATTAATGCTGTTTTGAAGTATGTTAATACATGTAGAGCACTTAGTGTCTGGAAAGTAGTAAATGCTCTCCAAGATTATTATGTCTGGCTGCTCTTCCATGTTCATCCCAATTTTACCCCCAGTAGAGTCAGATACCAATGCCTCCATGAAAATAAATGACCTCCTGCTCTGAATTCCTGATTGTACTACATATCTCTGAACCTTTTCATCACATATTATGTTAAGCACTCTGGGCTGACCAGGTGACTTGTTTTTAAAGATTCATGATACTATTAAAAGACTTCTAACATTTAGGAAGATCTCTAACCTTCTCAATCCTACCAGTGTCAAAATAATGGAGCCCAAATTCTGATTACTGCAAATGAAAATCTTTATATAGCAATTATGCAGAAAACTGGTATTTTTAGGGAGTAAGTCAATAATATTCTTTGGATTGATAGGCAGTCAATTAAAACAGTGTTGAACATACCATATTTGGGTTAAATATTTTTAGCAAAATGTTTCCTATAACACATATCAAGATAGTACAAATCACAGACACTTAAAACCACTTCCCAAAGAAGGACAATGCCAAAGAATGTTCAAACTACTGCACAACTGCACTTATTTCACATGCTAGCAAGGTAATGCTCAAAATCTTTCAAACTAGGCTTCAGCAATATGTGAACTGAGAACTTCCAGATGTACAAGCTGGATTTAGAAAAGGCAAAGAACCAGAGATCAAATTACCAGCATCCACTGGATCATAGAGAAAGCAACGGAATTCCAGAAAAACATCTACTTCTGCTTCACTGACTATGTGAAAGCCTTTGACTGTGTGGATCACAACAAAAACTGTGAAAAAATTCATAAAGAGATGAAAATAACAAATCACCTAACCTGTCTCCTGATAAACCTGTATGCAGGTCAAGAAGGAACAGTTAGAACTGGACATGGAAAAACTTAACTGGCTCAAAACTGGGAAAGAAGTATGTCAAGGCTACATATTGTCACCCTGCTTACTTAACTTATAAGCAGAGTACATTATGAAATGCCAGGCTGGATAAAGCACAAGCTGGAATCAAGACTGCTGGGAGAAATATCAATAATCTCAGATATTCAGATAACACCACCTTAATGGTAGTAAGCGAAAAGGAACTAAAGAGCCTTTTGATGAAGGTGAAAGAGGAGAGTGAAAAAGCTGACTTAAAACTCAACATTCAAATAGTAAGACCATGGCATCTGGTCCCATCACTACATGGCAAATAGATGAGGAAAAAGTGGACAGTGACAGATCTTCTATTCTTGGGCTCCAAAATCACTGAGGACAGTGACTGCAGCTGCAAAATTAAAAGACACTTGCTCCTTGGGAGAAAAGCTATGACAATCCTAGAGAGCATATTAAAAAGAGACATCACTTTGCCAACAAAGATCCATATATTCAAAGTGATGGTTATTCCAGTTGTCATGTACAGATTTGAGTGTTGGGTCACAAAGAAGGCTGAGTGCTAAAGAATTGATGCTTTCGAATTGTGGTTCTGGAGAAGACTCTTTAGAGTCCCTTGGATTGCAAGGAAATCAAACCAGTCAATCCTAAAAGAAATCAGTCCTGAATATTCACTGGAAGAACTGATGCTGAAGCTGAAACTCTACTACTTTGTCCACCTGATGCAAAGAGCTCACTCTCTGGAAAAGATCCTGATGCTGGGAAAGACTGAGGGTAGGAGGAGAAGTGGGCAACAGAGGATGAGATGGTTGTATGGCATCACCGACTCAATGAACATGAGTTTGCACAAACTCCAAGAGTTAGTGAAGGACAGGAAAGACTGACGTGTTGCAGCCTGTGGTGTCTCAAAGACTTGGACACAACTTAGCAACTGAACAATAACAACAAAAATCACTAGAACAATACTGGAATTCACCATGGTAAAGATAGCCTCCAAGAGATCCAAGAATAAAATTAATAAAGTGGGAAACCAAATAATTTGAGGAATAGAGCCATTAGACTGGAACAAAAAGCAGATCACAGATACCAGAAACTTGCAATTTCTTGCAAAGTACAAAAAAAGTATGTTCTTCAAGATAAAATCTTCATTACAGTAGGCATTTTGAAAACCAAAACTACCTATTTTTGACACAAAGTTAAAAATAATGATTCTAAAAATATACTTTAAAATTGTATGTGTCCCCAGAGTTTTTTAAGTATTTTCACATACCCAGTTTAAGATTAAGGATTACAGAAACTTTATTTTAAAAAATGTCATCAGAAGGAAAGCATAAATGCTATTTTTTTTTCCTACTAGAACTTAAGGAAACTAGAGTTGAGACTCTGTTAAAAAATAAAAATATTTTTTAAACTAAACCATAGTTGTATTTAGAAAGTTGAAAATCAATCCTAAACATTAATTTAAATAATATAAATTATTTAAAGTCGATTAAAATTATTTTAATAATTTAAATTATAATTTAAATAGTTTAAATACTATTCTCAATTAATTATGAAACACTCTAGTTACTGTTCAGTTAAAGGACTTGTTTAGAAGCTCAAATTAGAAAACTCATTGCTACTGAGAAAAGTTATCTTAATAAGGAAAAGAGTGGAAAATAAAATTACTCAAAAGAATTAAGATATGTACTTTGACTTGATCATCACCACCTACCAGTAAATTAGGCATGCAGAAATATATGCACACACCACCCCAGATTTGGAGGAAACAGTAGATAGATATATACTGCTCACCTAAGATTTATGACTCTGGTGGAATCAAAAATTCAGTGAAGGTAGTGCTGGCAAAGGTAATGCCCTAAATGATACCAAATGAAGTTTCTTATTTGCTTCTTTTTCCCTTCTTAATTCTGTTTTAGTAAAACTCTTTATTTTACTTTTGGATATCTTGTTTATATTTCTTAAAAATGTATACATTCAGGTATACAACATAATAATTTGATAGACTACAAAATGATCACTAAAATAAGTCTACTTAACACCCATCACCACACATAATTACAATTCTTTTTTCTTCTTATGAGGAGATCTTTTAAGATCTACTCTCTAAGAAACTTTCAAACATATAATACAGTATGACCAACTACAGTCATGATGCTGTACATCTCCATGATTTACTTGTTTTATTTTGAACACCTCTATTACCTTTGTTTTTTGAGTGATATTTCCACTGGGTATTGAATTCTGGATTGATAGTTTCTTGTTTTCTTTCAGTGCTTGGAAGATGTTGCTCCCCTGTCTTCTCCTTAAGATGTTTCCAATGAGAAATCTACATAACTTCATATTGTTTTTTTTTTTAATCCAGATGCTTTTAAGATATTCTCAACACTAACTGTAGACAACAGACTCTAAAGTGGCCCCCATGATCCACCTCCTTGTACTCATGCCTTATGTAATCCCTCCCTTTGACTGCAAGCAGGACAAGCTACTTGCTTCTAAACAACAGAAGGTGACCAAATATATGTGCTTATACTACACAAGATTGTATCATCTTTCCTTTCAAGAAGACTGTCCCTTTCTGGTTGTGAGGATATAAGCAGCCATGTGAGAACAGTCCACATGGCAAGAGAATGAGGGTGGTCTCTGGGAAATAGCAAGCAAGAAACAAAAACCCTTATTCCAACAGCTCACAGACGGTGAATACTACCAACCACCATGTGAGTTTGGAAATGGATCCTTTCCCAGGTGAGCCTCAGTCAAGACCACAGCCATGACAGAATTAGGAGGTTCTCCAGTTTGGTTGTTGAAAATGGGCACTATTTCTGACCTTTTGTGAGTAACAGGCATCATTCTTTGTAGTTTCCTCAGATGGTTCTTGCTTTGGCCTTGAGAGATTCCTAACATTCCCATGCATGTGCCAATTTGCACTGGGACCCTCTACAGAGCTCCAGGATTCTCTCTTTGAACAGCTCTGTCTATTCCAGCATTGTTTTTTACTTTTTTAAAATCTATCCAGACTCATCTCTAGCTCAATGCCAGTAGTCCTACCAGTATCTCCCTGGATTCCTCCTCCTTGTATCTGGGTTTAGAAACTCTCCCAAGGCAAAAGAGTTTGGGTAATCATAAAGCTCACCTCATTTCTTTGCTCTCTCTCAGGGGTCATTGTCCTTTGTTGATTGATGTCCAGTGTCTTAAATGGTTTCATATATATTTTGTCCATTTTTTGTTTCAGATGGAAAAGTAAATCTCATTACTGTTTTTTCATATTGGATGAAAGCAGAAGTCCTCCAATAAATACATTTAACCACAGAACTAAAACCAAAACCAATGTGGGAACTGAGGTGGCAAAACAGAATATGAAAGGTTATTTACTCTGACCATGTAGACAAAATCCAACTGTAGGAAGAAAACTAAATTTGGGTGCAAGAGCAGATTCACCTCTTGCCTTAACCATAATACCTATTAGTGTTCAGATACTAATGAAAGCTTATAAATCAAACATTAGAAGTATACGCATAAGCATATTGGTAAAAAAATAATAATAATTTCAAAGTCAGATGGTAGAGAAAAAACAATGGACAAGAAAGTGAGTGAAGTGAAAGTCGCTCAGTAATGTCTGACTCTTTGCAACCCCATGGACTATAGTCCACGGAATTCTCCAGGCCAGAATCCTGGAATAGGTAGCCTTTCCCTTCTTCAGGGGATCCTCCCAACCCAGGGATCAATCCCAGGTCTCCCACATTGCAAGCAGATTCTTTACCAGCTAAGCCACAAGGAAAGCCCAGACAAGAAAGTGGAGACACATTAATTTTATCATTATTCATTAAAAATAACAAATAGGTACTGTCTCAAGAGTTAGAGAATTCAGGGTACCATATAAAAGTATAACTATGAAGGTAGACAATAGAGAAAAAATGTAAACCTTCCTAAACATCAAAGGAACTACACACACATACAATTCTATAGGGAGAACTTTTTTTTTTTTCTTTTTTTTTAAATACCTCAGAGAAAGTACAGTTGAGCACTGTGTATAGTTGAGCCTCCATATCTGAGGTTTTTCTACATCCTCAGATTCAAACAAACAAGAACCATGTCGTACTATAGAATTTACTACTGAAAAATATCCTCATACAAGTGGACTTGCATATGTATGTTGTTCAAGGATCGACTATAGAGAATCTGAAAAAACAAAACAGACACACACAAAAAAACAGATTTCCATAAAAGAAACAGAGGAAGCTGCTCCTCCACAAAATCCACCACTATCACCACCACCAGGCTTCCTCGGTGGCTCAGTAGTAAAGAATATGCCTGCAATGAAAGAGACCCATGTTCAATCCATGGGTCAAGAAGATCACTTGGAGAAGGAAATGGAGACCCACTCCAGTATTCTTGCCTGGGAAGTCCCATGGACAGAAGAATCTGGCAGGGTCACAAAAGAGTCAGACATGACTTGATGACTAAACAATAACCAACAATCACCACCACCACCCCACCTCAAAATAAGGCACTAATCTCCTATGGTTTCACAGAGGAATTCTATCAAAATTTTAAAGGTTAGATAAGTCCATTTCTTTTAAAACTAGTATTAACAAGAGATGGTGTGCATGCTCACTCGCTCAGTCATGTCTGACTCTTTGGGACCCCATGAACTGTGGCCCTCCAACCTCCTCCATCCATGGGATTCTTCAGACAAGAATAATGGAGTGGGTTGCCATTTCCTACTCTGCGAGAATCTTCCCGACCAAGGGATCGAACCTGTATTTCCTGTGTCTCCTACATCCGAAGGTGGATTCTTTAACACTGAGCCACCTGGGAAGTTAAATAGGGAGTGGAGGAACTCCCAAATTATTTTATTTTTATGAAGTGGGCATAACAAAAATGGGTGAATCTCACTTAAAAACAGATGCCAAAATCTGGAATAAAGTATTAGTAAAGTAATCTAGCAAGAACTGAAAACAGAATAAAACATCATGAACAAGTTATTCTCTTTCCAAACATACAGACATGGTTCAGTATTAGTAAATCAATAAGATCCATCATTTTAGTACTTTAAAAAGAAAAAAAAATCACATAAACATGAGTAGGCATTTAACCAAATTTAACTATTATTTTTAAAATTCAATAAAATTTTGGTTCTTAAAATGAGAATCCATGATTCTTTTTTACTACAATATGTTCATTTCAACTTAAAAGCCAGCATCATACTTAAGAAGAAACATTAGAGTCAGCAACAAGACAAAATATTCATTATTGTCACTATTATTTAGCACTGTGCTACAGGAACACATCAATAAAATTAGACCAAAAAAAATGAAAGGTATAAAAAAACTGGAAAGCAGATAAATTTATCAATATTTGTGGATAAGATTAGAAAGTTCAAGACTACTACAACTAGAGAATTTAGTAACCTCACAGAGTACAAAATTAATGTTTATAAAATTATTACAATATATATAAACGCATATAAGTATTAAAAGAAAATACTGCATAAATAGCAAAACATATATACATAAATAAAATTTCCAAGGAATAAAGTTAAAAAACATGTAAAACCTCTATGAAGAAAACGTTGAAGTATTACTGAAGGTACCTAAGGATGATTTGTATAAATGGTAAACTGTACCAACACCTTAGATAGGAAACAAGACATCAATTCTCTTTAAGTTTATCTTGATCACAATTAAAAAAGCTGTTTTTGTTTATTTTAAACTAGACAAATGGACTCTAACTTTCATAGATAAAGAATGAAAAATCAATAGCCAAGAAAACACAGGACTTGTGCAGGGGAAGGGAGGTGAGGATCAACTGGAGATAGACACTAACCCTACCAGACATTTAAGATATTTCAAAATCTCAAATATAAAAAGTATAACATTGGTTCAAACATAGACAAAAATCAATGAAAAAGAAGACAGAGTCCAGAAATACATAGAACACACAATGAGTTAGCATGGTGATAAAGGTAGCTTTCAAAACAGGGATAAACAATCCAATTAACAGTGTTGAGTCAACCTGGTAGCCATTTAGAGAAGAAATAAACTGGGATCTAGTCCAGGATGCAAAAGGACAAATTTCAAAGGATGCAAATGTTTCTATATAAAAAAATATAACCAAAGATGTACTAATTGACTGAATATACCCTAGGAAGTGACTTTCTCATAGGTCACGGCTTACTATCCAATGAAAATATGTGAACCATTATTGTACAAGATATCTATAAACTTAAAATTTTCTAATAACTACTAAAATTTTCTAGTAATCCTTGAAAAAGTGGAAAATAAAATAGGTGAAATCAATTTTAATAATATATTTTAATTCAAGATAACTAAAATCTTATCAATATATAATCAATATAAAACTATTAAAATTTTTGCTTTATTTGGAACTAAACATCTTTAATTCCATGTGTATTTTACAGCTACAGACATAGCTCAATTCACACTAGCCACATTTCACAGACTGGAGAGCCACATGTGGCTACCACACCAACTGGCAGGTCCTATGCAGTACAGACTAAGTTCCACAAAGGCAGGGAACACAACTATTTTCTTCAGTTAAGTTCACCCAGAACCTGCACAGTGCCCTGCATATATTTTTGTGAGAGACAGAAAAGAAAAAGGAAGGAATAAAAATTGATCTTATTTGAGAAACAAAGGTATTGGTATAGTAAAGGGGAAGGGGGTAAAGGCATTTGCTACATTGGAAGTCTTGGATTCAAGTCTTAACTCTAATATTTCTCAATGGATAACCTGGGCAAATCACAACTTTTCTGAACTTGAGCTGTAAAAGATTTTTCATGCTTACCCACTGTTTAGGGGTTGCTATGAAGATCAAATGCAAACACATAGAAATATGTAAATTGTGAGGTACTTTATAAATGCTATTATATGTTGTTATTGAAGAACTGATGCTTTCGAATGCAGTGTTAGACAAGACTCTTGAGAGTCCCTTGGACAGCAAGGAGCTGTCAGACCACTCAGTCCTATAGGAAACCAACCCTGAATATTCAGTGGAAGGATTGATGCCTAAAACCGAAGCTCCAGTACTCTGGCCACCTGATGTGAAAAGCCGACTCACTGGAAAAGACCTGATGCTAGGAAAGATTGAAGGCAAAAGGAGAAGGAGGAGGCAGAGGGCAAGATGGTTAGATAGTATCACCGACTCAATGAACATGAATTTGAGCAAACTCCAGGAGATAGTGGAGGACAGAAGAGCCGAGGTGCTGCAGTTCATGGGGTTGCAATCAGTCAGACACAACTTATCAACTGAACAACAACAACTAAGGTAAAAAGCTCTGTCTCTATTGTCATTGTTTCCAGAGGATACTAGCTTCTTGCTTTGATCACTGTTGCCCATCTATGCCCAGCCATGAATATGCAAGTTGAAATTATGCAGCTGTTAGTCCATATTCCATCCCTGCAAGACCATTGTTTTGATTTGTAAATTTGTGCTCAGGCTTCCCTGGTGGCTCAGTGTTAAGGAATCTGCCGGCCAATGCAAGAGACACAGGTTTGATCCATGGGTTGGGAAGATCCCCTGGAGAAGGAGGTAGCAACCCACTCCGGGAAATCCCATGGACAACAGAGCCTGGCAGGCTACAGTCCATGGAGTCGCACAGAGTTGGATACAACTTAGCGACTAAATAATAAATTTGTGTTCCCAAACATCTCTTCCTGTTCCCAAACTATGACTTCTGGCTGCCTGGTAAAAACAAGGAAGAGTCAGAGGAACATGTTATTTCTCCCCCAAAGTTGCCCTCATTAATTGTCATCAAAGCTGGTATCTTGAGTAAGCAAATTAGAAAAACAAGGATACTTAAATATACTTGGTCTTTCAGATTACCCTCAATCAGCCAGAGCACCTGACCGAAAAGTCTCCTGGATTAATGTCACTTTAACAGCAACAGTACCTTTGTTAACTTCTGGATGAAACAGTCCTTTCATTTTCAGGTAATACAAAATATTCTTTTGTTAACAATAGAGTAGAAAGAGATTAACCCAGAAAACCTGGATTTTTCTCTTCTGCCTGCCACTTAAAAGTGGCCTAAATTTGCACAAATAACTTAATCTCTACCATTTCCACCTATGTTAATTGAATATAATTATGCTTTGCTTGCACAGTTGATTGGAGAATATTCACTGCCACTTTACTGAAGCTTTCCTATTATATAAAATGGTTATGGTGGGTATAGTATGTTATTATTATAGTGATCTCTGGCATGGCTTATAAATAAACCATTGATGAGGAAATTTAGAAAATACTGTGGTAGTATTACTGTGAAAAAACTAATACACATGTGATATTATAGAGTTGCATGCACTCTACTAGCACATTTGATGCCAAATGTCCAAATATTTTCATTTTAATCTTGACTTTCTAATGTGGTTTAGTTATCTTTTTCTATACCCGGTGCATGATACATTGAAGATGAATGTTCCTCTAAGTAACTAATAGTAGCCATCTCTTACTCTGTGTATGTATGAGCACAGAGGGAGTTAGGACACTTGGCTCGCCTCAAAGGTGAATTGCTTCTGACAGTATAAGAGATTATACAAAGGCCTAAAGCCTCGCTCAGATGGTAAGGAATCTGCCTGCGATGTGGGAGACCCGGGTTTGATCCCTAAGTTGGGAAGATCCCCTGCAGAAGAGAATGGCTACCGACTCCAGTATTCCTGCCTGGGAAATCCCATGGACAGAGGAGCCTGGTGGGCTACAGTCCACGGCGACACAGAGTCAGACATGACTGAGCCACCAACACTTTTAAGACCACTAGACGAGAATCACCTACAGAATTCAGAGAGCGTAATTAGGTAACAGCCACTTAGTTGTCCACACACAATGCTGGAAGAGGGGCTGCATTTTAATGCATAAGAGTCCCACTTCTGCTTCCACAATCTGTACACAGGCTTCTTCCTGGATTAAACTCATAAGAAGGACTTCGTATCAAAGTTTCCTGTGATGGGGGTCTTTGTTCACACTAAATCATAAGCATAATTTTAAACAGAGAAGGAAGAAGTGATATACAATTTTGTAGTTCTTTGTTATAAAGTAGGATTTCTATATTTCTTCAGAAAAATAATTTTTACTGTTCTCACAAAAACTGAAGCATTCCCAGGGTCTGACTAGAAAAGCATAAAGTTAGGAATATTGCTCCATAGATTTATTTCTCTGAAGATGAAAACATACGATGGAACAAAGAGGAAAAAAGATAATCTTAAGGCCACAGATAACTGACCATATCTAAGTCAGAGTTCCTTAAGCGAAGCCAAAAATTCACTGGAAGCTCACTGTTTCTTTTTTTTAACTTTTACTTTTTTTTCCCCCCTTCAGTTAGAAGATATGCAACTTGATTGATGGTATTTTTTTCCACATTGGTGACATTTTAAATGGAAACCAAGATTTTTTGGGGGTGGTTGTAATAGCTTGATGAAATCTTTAACATGTGCCAAAATGTTTCATTAATGTAAGTCAGCCAAATAATCCTCTTGCCTTGTAACAATATTTCTTTTTAAAAAATGCTTTCTGAACTATTAAAAAATTAGAGTACTCAGAGTTTAGCTACAAATATATGAGTTATACTAACACTGTACCAGTATCTCTTCAAAGCAAACAGTAGAAAGGATGTGATAATGTTAGATATGAAGTTCTCAACTTTTTAACATCAAATAATAATTATGTTTAAATTCACACGGCGATCAATAAGCTGGGATTCAACCAAGTTGCTGTCTTTCTCATTCAAAACAACTGTTTGCCCTTGTGAAGGGCCAGGTGGCTGCCGCCTTGAGGTTTGTGGTATTTAGGTCATGGTGACCAGCGACCAGTATGGTCTCTCTTTTCCTCTGCCTATCACTTTTTTTCTAGTTGAAATGAAGAGCCAGGTCATGTTTGATTAGTGATAACAATAAAGATGTATAGTATTTAAAAGTAAGTAAAGTGCCTTTCAGTCAATAGAAAATTACATACCTGACATTAAAGCAGAAAAGTATAGTGATGCACTGGAGGTGAAAAATGGGGGAATCTTAACTAAATTACAGGGAAATTTCCATAACAGATTCACTAGTAATGCTGATTTAATAACGATTTCCTGTCATGAACTATATTTATCATATACCGCCTCTCTGACATGACACTGTATTTAATGTTTTTGAGAGCCATTTTTAATCAGATTAAACTCAAGGAAACCGATAGGTATCTGTTTGGTCTTAGCTTTAGCTTCTGTTTCTTATTTAGTCACAAGACTATTATTGCTGGAATCTTTATAAACACATTTCCCGGGATTGCCACAAGAGTACAGCTTATGTTGTGAGGTCAGAAAAATGTGTGCCAGTGGTTTTCATGATCTCTGCACAGAGTGCATTACAGAATTGTTTAATAAATTAAAGACAAGTGATGCAAAATGTGTTCCTTTCCCCCATGGGATTAAGCATCTAAAAATATAACTTATTTTTAGATTCAAGAAATAGTTTCTTAGGAACTAAGTAACCAAGAAAAATGTTCAAAGAAACGTTGGTACAATATTATTCATTACTCAAGTATATTTATATAAAACTAAAATTTTCAATAATAAGCTCAATGTTCTAAAAGCTAATTTACCAAGTAAGCAAAACTAACTTTGATAATCTATATAACTGCTCTGACATTGCTTAAGATGCAACATTCCAACACTATCAGTGAACATATCAGGCTGAATACCTGAAAGAGCTCTGGAGCGCAAGGTTTTCCTCCTTCAAATTCTGGTTCTTGGAAAAAAAGTGCTCCCTGGTTCAAGATTTCCCATGGCAGATAATCTAGTGACAATTCAATAGTGCCAAACTGAGCATTAGATAAGGATGAAGTCATATATCAAAGTAAGATTAGCGTTAAAAAATGGAACAAAAAAAGTAGAGAAGAGAATTAAGAAGGTAGTAAAGACTGGTCCTGTAACACTCCAATCCTCATCACACGAAAATGTTTTCAGGCTTAGACGACTGCATAATACACGCAACATGCAAAACCACTTTGTGGTAGCTCTAACAACACTTTGTTTTTTCATTCACGTAAACCGCATACCTTTTCTTAACATACATAATTACACAGTAATTTCCTTAGTAAGTACCTGTGGCTTTGAAGCTTCCTCTTTAGAATATCTTAAAACTGTAGTAGGGCATGCATAATGGACAATGATTAGCTGCTAGGATATAATCTAGGGAACTGGTACTAAACTAAAAACTTACAGTAGCATCCACAACTAGTTACATGGTACATTTTTATGAAGTATATATTATATAGGAAAAGAGACTATCCTTCAATTGTCTGTATACAAGAACAGGAGATCTTTAAGACAGTAGTAATTAATGGTTAACACAACTACTGCTGAAGTTTAGGCTTCTCCCGTGACTCAGTGGTAAAGAATATGCAGGCCAATGCAGGTTTGATCCCTGGGTCAGGAAGATCCCATGGAGAAGGAAATGTCAACCCATTCCAGTATTCTTGCCTGGGAAATCCCATGGACAAGAAGCCTGGCAGACTACAGAATCACAAAGAGTCACACGGAGTCACAAAGAGTCCTACACGACTCGGTAGTTAAACAACATTAATAACACCATAACTGAGTGTATGAAGCTTAAGAAAAATTAAAGTCAATGCTATTATTGAGAAGTTTTTTTAATATCTTTGCCATTATATACAGTTTTAGTATGCATTATTTGCTTAATATTGATAAAATATTTCATGAACAATTTACAGGTTGGGTTTCAGGTAGGCAGAATAAACACACTATTTATAAGCACAAGATATACTTTTAAACCAACTTTTAAAATTTCACTGGATCTTTCAACATTTGTTTGAAATCCTTACAAGATATTCATCTATTTGTGGCATCATATAGGTCTGTCTCCCCATCTGTCTATGTTTTTCGTGAAGACTAGTATCTGGTACATGTTTCCACCCCCCTTCCCCACTTCAGTAGCTATTCATTGGCCCACTACTAAGCCGTTGCTCCAATAGTTGTCCAACAGCATTTATCTATCATTTCTTAAAAATAAAACACAAGTTTGTTTGTTTTTTTAAATAGGACAAGCGGGTAAGTAATCAATGTCTTTAATTTTTACTAAATTTAACTCTGTATGGTCAGAAAATTAATGTCATCAAAATTACTATTGTCAGAATAAAAAATTACATTGGCAGCATGATATAATACTAAAATCTAAAACACTGAATTTTCTAAGAGTAGCATATACATGGTTATTCATCATAGCACTTCAGACCTATCTTTCCAAAAGTAACCTTCTTACAGTCCACGGCCAGATTTGCTAAGAAATTCACATCTTGCATGTATGGACATCTTGAGGAATCCTTTTTTAAAGGAAATCCTGGCAACCTCCTTCCCCTCCCCACTCCACTTGGTAGCCTGACTCCAGCACAAGCTCATCTGGTTTGACTAAAATCATTGCATTATTTGGCAGTGGTTTCTTCATACGTGGCGCTTGGAGCTCATTGAAGCTCAAACAGTACAGGAAATGCAAATCATGCAAACCACCCTCATGATGGCGACGTACAGTGGCGTGATTGAGCGGCAGTACGCACGACTCGTGGGCTGACCACATGAAAGGAGCCATTTAAAGACCAGATGAGCGAAAGCTGGGATAAGTTAGAGACTATGTGTGAGCTTCAAAGCTGGCAGAATAGCATCCTTATTTAACATAGAAGGGTTTTTTTATTATTTTTTTTATTAATAACACCTGCCTGGGTTCTTGACGTGGAAGGAAGTTTACACAGGCAGAGTGAGTATATTGCATTAGGAGGTCCAATCTTTCTTTTTTAAATCCTACGTATTGTAGAAGAGTGGAGTACTTTCCACCAGTTTTTTCACAGGATTTTCTACAGTTGTTAACAATTATGGGAAATGTTTTCTTTCGGTGAACTTAAAAAAAGAAAAAAAAGATAATCCTGCAATGTCCTACATTATCTGCTCATAACTCTTAGTGTCAGTTTAATTGCCACATGTTAATAAAATTAGTCCCTCCAACAAAAAGGAAGGAAGGAGCTACAGTTCTCAGGAATTCTACAACAAAAGCCTTAGGAGCAATACAGAATTTGCTATTAAGAGAGTATTTGAAGAAGGCTAATGCAGTGACTAGAAGAGAAAGATGGCTATAGGAAGTTTTCCCTTTCTTTTTGAGAACTGATTGTTTTCTAGATGTTTCTCATTTACCACCAAGTAAAGAAAATGTGACTATTAAGAGAATAAATTCAATAACTTAAAATAATTAAAAGAAACGTTCGATTTTATATGTTTGTTTAGTGTTTTAAATTATTTTTCAAAGCCTTTTAAGTAGGCTATTTCATTTGCATTCAGACTTAAAAGCATCGAGAATTCAATTAAAGTGCTGGCTCCCTTAACCCCTTATACCTATAGCTAGAAGCTTAAATAAGTGCATGAGGAAGTTAGAAGTTTAAATAAAGGGGGAAAAGGCTAATGGAATCAGAAAAACCTATGCATAAATAGCCATATGATACTGAACTAATCACTCTCTGAAACTCAACTTTCTTATATTTAAAGATGCTATCACTACCCTTTCTGACCGCTTCAGAGCTTCATTTGAAAGATGGGGTGCTATAGTGTGTGAGAAAATTGTACAGTGCTAAAAAAGTAAAGAAACACTCTACAATTTATGAGGCACTCACATTGTGCCAGGTACTACGTTAGGCTTCTTACATCCTTTAGCTCATCTGGTTTAATTTCATCTTCACAATACCACTGCATTATTATTGGTTGCTTTTTTTTTTTAAAGAGGAGTTGGGTCAGGGAGAGAAGGAGAGGGTGGGATGCACTGAGAGAGTAATAGTGACATAAATACACTGCCATGGGTGCCATGTGTAAAACAGCTAGCAAGAAGCTGCTAGAAAGTACAAGCTCAGTTCAGTGCTCGGTGATGACCTAGAAGAGTGGGATGGGACATAGTAGGGGAGGAGAGGCTCAAGAGGAAGGGGATATATGAATACATATGGCTGATTCATGTTGTTGTACAGCAGAAACACACACAATATTGTAAAGCAATTATATTTCGATTTTAAAAAAAGGAGTTGGATCCCTTCTGTTTACTTTTATTTGGGCAGCGCTGCATGGCATGTGGGATCTGAGTCCCTCGACCCCTGCATTGGAAGTGCAGTCTTAACCACTGGATTACAAGCGAAGTCTCTAGTTCTGTTTGAGGACTGAATTATTCTTTCTGCTTTTAGCTCTTGGAAGGCATCAAGGATCCTACTGAAGAAATCAAACCTTGATCTATCTATCAAAAGTGTGATGTATGAATATTATGGTAATCTGAAGATGGAGATTTAAGAGACACCATCTACCTTATGTCCTGTTTCATAGGAAACAGATATAAAAACCAGGCACTGACGAGTCACAGGTTCAAGGATTTCAAAGACTATGATGGTAGTGGGCAGAAATCTCTCCTTTTAGAATAAATTTAGAGTTGCAGTCTAAGGAGGAAGCACTGAAGTAGATCCAGTGAAGAAACGAAGTATGAAAATAACTGGATTTGAAAAAAATTGAAGGTTCCAAACTGCTAAGTGGATTTGGGTGGGTTTTGTTTTCATTTTCTTTTGAATGAAGAGGGCAGAGCTCATTCCTCTTCAAATGCCTCGTGACAATTCTTAACAATCTTAAAGTCACATTTCCAGTTGGAAAATAAACCTGAATCTGCATCTCTTGTTTGAGCCTGTTTTTCTCCATTTGCCTTCAATAGCAAGAGAACATTATTGATTCATTAAATCATCCCTTACCTTTGCCTCTAAATTATTTCCAATTCTTCTAGAATTTATTTTCCAGCCTGCTATTGATCTTCATGAGTGTCCTCTAGGTGCTATCAAATTTGCCACATTAGATTCACATTATAGAATTCAATACTAAACACTCAGGACCCACCTAGAAATGCCATCACCTACTTGTCATTCTCGACAACTCAACCTTTCCAGACCTCTCTTTTCTCAACTGTAAAATGACAGCAGGTTGATTAGAAGAGCTTTAAAGTCTTAACTATGTTAATATCTGTCATATTATCTCAGTGCCAGGTATTAATATCTAAAAATACTGATTAGTAAGAAAAAAATAAAGTAGTATCATGAAAGACTCTAAAATGGGAAGCAAATAATTAACATTTTGTCAATAGCATCCAGGGCTTCCCAAGTGGCTCCAGTGTAAAAGAACCCACCTGCCAATGCAGGTGACATAAGAGACAAAGGTTCAGTTTCTGGGTCGGGAAGATCCTCTGGAGGAAGGCATGGCAACCCACTCCAGGATTCTTACCTGGAGTATCCCATGGACAGGGGAGCCTAGTAGGCTACAGTCCATGGAGTCGCAAAGAGTCAGACATGACTGACGCAACTTAGCGTGCATGCCATAGCACCCTGTGTGACCATAGTTAAGTCACTGAAACCTTTTTGTTGCTTTTACTGATAAACTGAAAATAATACCTCACACTTTTTCATGGAGGGGGTGGACTATATAATTCTTACTGCAATGGTTCCAGAGTAAATGACTTTATTATGGCTTATTGTATTTACATGATGGTACCAAGCAGTCCTTCATTTAACAAAAATGTATTATAAGCCTAGAATGTAACAGGCATCATATGACATAGTGAATTCAAGGATGATGGTATAATGGGTTGAACTGTGTTGTCCAAAAAGATCTATTTAAGTCCTAACCCCTGGTATTCAAGTTAGGATGAGATCATACTAGACTAGTATGGGTTCTATATACAGTGACATCTATTCTTCTAAAAGGAGGAAAGGACATAAAAGATACACACAGAGAAGAAAACCATGTGACAACAGAGGCACAGACTGAAGTGATGCACCTACAAGCCAAAAATGCCCATCACTGCAGAGATTCACTGGAAGTTAGGCAGAGGCAAGAAACGATTCTTCCCTAGACCCTTCAGAGGAAGTATAGTCTCGCCAGCTCTTGATTTTGGACTTCAGCCACAAGAACTGTGACAGAATAAACCGTGTTGTTATAGAATCTTGGGAAATTAATACAGTTGGTTACATCAGTATAATCGGAGATAGCCACTAAAATAAGCCACTCAGGCTTCCCCTGGTGGCTCAGTGATAAGGGATCTGCCTGCAATGCAGGAGTTGCAGGAGACGTGTTCAATCCCTGGGTCGGGAAGATTCCTTGGAGAAGGGAATGGCAACCCACTCTAGTATCCTGGCTTGGAGAACGACATGGACAGAGGAACCTGACAGGCTATAGTCCATAGGGTCGCAAAGAATCAGACACAGCTGAAGTGACTTACCATACATGTACTCAAATTTAAAAAGTTATTAAAAGATTTGCAAGAAATATTTTAGTGAAACCAAAAGACTGGCAACACCTAATATTTTAAAAAATTAAGCATTCATGACACTGAAAAATGTGTTTTTGAACAGGATAAACCATAGGCTACTATCTTAAGCAATTCTAACTTCCTAATTTGATTTTTTTTAAATAGACAAACCATTTGACTTCTGAACATATCAGTTTCCTTTCCTAGAAAGTAAGATTTGACATACATACTAATCTACCATACAAAAGTGAAAAGAAAATTAATGACACTTTACTGAATACTTCTCCAAATGTTCAGTGTCACAATTATACACACTTGAACACAGAGACATGAAAGAAAGGAGGAAGGAAACAAAGGAAAAAAGAAGAAAGGAAGGAAGAAAGAAAGAAGGAAAGTAAGATGATTTAGGTATAGGTAAGGTGTATATGGACTGAGGGTTATTATGTCTTTGTCTCAACTACAGACCAAGCATAATCAACTATTCCAAAAAAAAAAAATTTCTTTAACTATTTAGATTGCTCATGTAGTGAAAAAAAATTATAAAATAGCAGCATTCCTTAAAAAAATTTCTTGTGCTCTGATTAAAAAATAATTAAAATTACTAATACAAAACAACAATCTGTCCAATTAGTGTTATCTTTAATTAGTAAAAACATTTAACCTCTTTAGTAAGCTTTTATGTGGACAGAATGTTTCATACTACTATAATTATCCCTTAAAAGTAACAAAACAAAAAGAAAGGAAATACCCAGTAAGTGAAACAAAGCTACGAGAATTACTGAGCTATATTTATACTTACAATCTTGAACTGGTGAAGATAATGTATAATAGATACTATTATTTGTACTAATCTCTAAGAGTTGGACACGACTGAGCGACTTCCCTTTCACTTTTCACTTTCATGCATTGGAGAAGGAAATGGCAACCCACTCCAGTGTTCTTGCCTGGAGAATCCCAGGGACGGGGGAGCCTGGTGGGCTGCCGTCTATGGGGTCGCACAGGGTCGGACACAACTGAAGTGACTTAGCAGCAGCAGATAGTATATACTAGATGAGCATTCTCAACCCTGGTTTTACTTTAGAAAGACTTGCAGGACATTTAATATAAATGCTGATGTCCAGGGCCCATCTACAGGTAGGGTTGCCCCCATGGCATCGTAGGCTTTGGTCTCACAACTCCAGAGGGCACTATTTATACAAGGCAATAAAACCTATAAGATGCAGGAATAAAAGAAAGTGAATATAAAGCATTAAAGATACTAAGTGAGCCACTAAATCCAACCAATTAATCATTTCTCAAATAAGAAGCACCAGACTTCCCCCCTCTAGCAAAAAGGAAGCCTCTATTGGACAGCCATTTAGTGCATAGCATGCTGAGCATACTCTGAGTCCTGGGAGATTTATTTTTCTCCTCCTTAGCACATAATAGCACCCTATGTACGGTAAATATAGTATTTTATGATATTGAGGAATTACTTAGGATTTATTAAGGTGATAATGGTATCACTCTACAGTTACGTTTAATTTTTAAGAGATTATAGGGACTTCCCTGGTGGTCCAGTGATTAAGACTCCACAATTCCATTGCAGGGGGTAAGGGTCCTATTTCTGGTCACTGGTCAGGGAACAAAGATCCTATATGCCATGAGGTACAACCCCAACCCCCCCCCCAAAAAAGAGGGATTTTTATCACTTAAAGATGCACAGTGAAATATGTAATTTACTAATAGAACATCAAGAATTTGCTTCAATATACTATGGAATAGGAAAGAGCTAGGCAGATTTTAGATAAAACCAGATTGGAGAATTATTTATAATTGTTTAAGGGTAAATCGGAGAAGGCAATGGCACCCCACTCCAGTACTTTTGCCTGGAAAATCCCATGGACGGAGGAGTCTGGTAGGCTGCAGTCCATGGGATCGCTAGAGTCAGACACGACTGAGCGACTTCACTTTCACTTTACACTTTTATGCATTGGAGAAGGAAATGGCAACCCACTCCAGTGTTCTTGCCTGGAGAATCCCAAGGACTGGGTAGCCTGGTGGGCTGCCGTCTATGAGGTCGCACAGAGTCGGACATGACTGAAGCGACTTAGCAGCAGCAGCAGGAGCAAGGGTAAATAGGCTCATTATCTACTCCCTTTTACTTCTCTATATGTTTAAATTTTCCAGTAACGTGACTACTCATAGAAATCAAAAATAGAACAAGCAATGCACCTATAGGAAGCAAGTTCTCTTCACCAAATGGAGAATATGCTTAAGATGAATAGTATTACCATAAGGAAAGGACCAGGCTATCATTCATTAACCATATGAGTGAGAATTATTTGTTGGACAAGTAACTGGCACTCAAACAAAAAGGTTTATAACAAGACATAGGATGGAGCTATAATTTAAAAGTAGTGGAAAAGAGAAATGACATCAGGCTACAAAATAAGAACTAATCAGAGTGACCTAAAAGAGGTCAAGAAGGTTTCTGCCCTTCCAGCTGAGGTCAAAGTTAATGCCAAAAAAGAGAGATTGCTTATAGGAATCAAAAGCAAGAAAGGGCTGAGAGAAGTAGGGGGAGAAAAGATATAAAAATTTGGTATTAGAATGCCACTGATAACAATTCTAATTTACTCCTATTAAGTGGTAAATAGATGTTTATAAAAGGCAGAAAGCACAGAAATAGAACAGCCGACTCTTGAACAACACAAGTTTGAACCAAACAGGTCCACCCAATAAGTGAATAAGCAATACTCAATTGATTCTCAGTTAGTTGAATCCTCAGATGTGGATTTGCAGATACAGAGGGCCAACTGTCAAGTTATACTAATATTTTTAAGCTGGGAGGGTAACCATAAGTTGTTTAAGAGTCAATTGTATATTGAATTGAAATGAAAGCTATTCAGGGTTTTCTTTAACAATAAAGACATTTTAACAGAGAGGAATGGGCAAGAGGAGGGTCAAATGGATGACGTTGCCAAAAAACAGTGATACAAGTAAAGTTGTTAGTAACATGAAAGGAATACGATAAATACTTAAAATACAAAAAGAGCTAGGAGGGTATTCTTCTATGGAACGGTGGAAAATGCTCAAAAGGGCCACAAAAGTCAAGCAACCCTATCCTGAAAAACGGTAATGAACTATTTCTACAAAGTAATCCATGTAAATGTATATCACTGCTAAGTCAAAAGGTAAACGCCCAGCAACTGTAAATCATTATTATTCCTCCACTCTTTCCTTCTGTCGTCATAATCTGTACACTTCCAAAAAGCTCCTGGGTTTTAACAACTTACAGGAAGTTCATGTCT
The DNA here is from genome assembly GCF_029378745.1 of Bos indicus. NCBI lineage: Eukaryota > Metazoa > Chordata > Mammalia > Artiodactyla > Bovidae > Bos > Bos indicus. Next base: position 52,502,195 of record NC_091761.1, on the reverse strand, counting down.
AGTGAAACCTTATTTTCTCATCGTATTCGTATTCTCCAAACTAAAGTTTTTGGCCAATTAACTAAAAACCAGTAACCATTTTATGCATTTTGCCACTGTATCATGGAAAAAGAAAAGCCTCGGTATTCCATCTTATACTTTAAGTTCTGTCTCATGTGCTTCAAACTCAATACAGCTTCATCTTCTGCTACTTGAAAAAGAATCTAAAAGAGAAAAGTGAAAACCACTAAAACAGCCACCTACTCCAACAAGCATGAAGTATTTCTACTAAAGTAAAGCACTGTATTGGTGCAAATGTAGTATTAAGCAGCTACTACATGCAGGACACTGTAATAGGTGGAGAAAGAAAGAAGAAGAAACTAGGATGTTTAACTTTGTGAAGCAAGTAATGTGCTGTGTGATCAGTGGCTCAGTTTTGTCTGACTCTGCAACCCCATGGACTGTAGCCTGCCAGGCTCCTCTTCCCATGGAACGTTCCAGGCAAGAATACTGCAGTGTGCTGCCATTTCCTCCTCCAGGGGGTCTTCACTACCCAAGGATGGAACCCACGTCTCCAGCCTTGGCAAGTGGATTCCTTACCACTGAGCCACCTGGGAAGCCCAAGTAACTGTTAAATAATGTCATATGCTAGAAAATCAGTGAGTACTGTCTTCCTATGTGTCTCTAATCCATAAATAAATACAATTAGAAAACTGCACATAGCAAAGAGTATGAGTATATGTCTTACGAATTTTATTGGTATTTCTTAGTATTATTTATTCACTAATCCAACAAATATTTACCTAACACTAAGAATTGGACCTTGGTTAAAGCTGTGAAAAAAGGCAGTGTCTCTACCCTCAGGGAACTTAGAAATAATAATATTTCCTGGGAAAATTTATAATGATCATTTGCTTATAAAAGTTCAAGAAAAAGGCAATATTAAATATCATAAGACACCATAAGAACCCTAAAATATATTTTGCATATTTGCATTTGAATTTCAGTTGCTCAAAAATCCATGAGTTGTTCATCTGTTACTTTACAAATTTTTCTTTTTCCTCTCATCCACTCACAGAATGACCACTTCCTCAACATTACTAATACTGTCCAAGTGTCATGGAATAGGTACCACCATTTAGCAGTGACAAGAAATAAAACAATTATTAATAGCTCTTCAGAATTGTTTGTTACTTAGTGAACCACTATGTAAAATATCGAAAATGAAGAGCAAAAGAAATGGATGAAAGAAGATATTGAATTGTCTGGAAGAGGGGAAGTTGAGAACAGGATTGTCAGTAGTTGGTGTTTATTAGTTTTACTTAATTCTTTAATAAGAGTCCAAAACATAGTATTTGGGTGCAATCTCAGGCTAATGCAGTACTTGGGTGCAATCTCTCTGCAGATAGAATGAATTCTTTTCGTTTTCGAGATAAAGCATTCATTATCACAATCCAAGTCTATGTCCCAACCACTAATGCCAAAGAAGCTGAACACCTACAAGACCTCCTAGAGCTAACACCAAAAAAAAGAAAGAAGTTCCTTTTATCACAGGGGACTGGGATGCAAAAGTGGGAAGTCGAGAGATACCTGAAGTAACAGGCAAGTTTGGCCTTGGAGTACAAAATGAAGCTGGGCAAAGGCTAACGGTTTTGCCAAGAGAACGCACTGGTCATAGAAAATACCCTCTTCAAACAATGTTAGAGACGACTATACACATGAACCTCACCAGATGCTCAATACCAAAATCGGATTGATTATATTCTTTGCAGCCAAAGATGGAGAAGCTCTATACAGTCAGCAAAACAAGACCAGGAGCTGACTGTGGCTCAGACCATGAACTCCTTATTGCCAAATTCAGACTTAAGTTGAGGAAGGTAGGGAAAACCACTAGACCATTCAGGTATGACCTAAATCAAATCCCTTATGATTATACAGTGGAAATAAAAGAGGTTCAAAGGATTAGATCTAATAGACATAGTGTCTCAAGAACTATGGACAGAGATGTCTAACAGTGTACAGGATCAGATCAGATCAGATCAGATCAGTCGCTCAGTCGTGTCCGACTCTTTGCGACCCCATGAATCACAGCACGCCAGGCTTCCCTGTCCATCACCAACTCCGGGAGTTCACTCAGACTCACATCCATCCAGTCAGTGATGCCATCCAGCCATCTCATTCTCTGTTGTCACCTTCTCCTCCTGCCCCCAATCCCTCCCAGCATCAGAGTCTTTTCCAATGAGTCAACTCTTTGCATGAGCTGGCCAAAGTACTGGAGTTTCAGCTTTAGCATCATTCCTTCCAAAGAAATCCCAGGGCTGATCTCCTTCAGAATGGACTGGTTGGATCTCCTTGCAGTCCAAGGCACTCTCAAGAGTCTTCTCCAACACCACAGTTCAAAAGCATCAATTCTTCGGCGCTCAGCGTTCTTCACAGTCCAACTCTCACATCCATACATGACCACAGGAAAAACCATAGCCTTGACTAGACAGACCTTTGTTGGCAAAGTAATATCTCTGCTTTTCAATATGCTATCTAGGTTGGTCATAACTTTCCTCCCAAGGAGTAAGCATCTTTTAATTTCATGGCTGCAGTCACCATCTGTAGTGATTTTGGAGCCCAGAAAAAGGAGGTGGTGATCAAAACCATCCCCAAGAAAAAGAAATGCAAAAAGGCAAAATGGTTGTCTGAGGAGGCCTTACAAATAGCTGAGAAAAGAAAAGAAGCAAAAAGCAAAGGAGAAGGAAAGATATACCTATCTGAATGCAGAGTTCCAAAAAATAGCAAGAAGAGATAAGAAAGCCTTCCTAAGTGATCGATACAAAGAAATAAAAGAAAACGACAGAATGCCAAAGACTAGAGTTCACCTCAAGAAAATTAGAGATACCAAGGGAATATTTCATGCAAAGATGGGCACAATAAATGACAGAAATGGTACGGATCTAACAGCAGCAGAAGATATTAAGAAGAGGTAGCAAGAACACAAAGAACTATATAAAAAGATCTTCATGACCCAGATAACCATGACAGTATGATCACTCACCTAGAGACAGACATCCTGGAATGTGAAGTCAACTGGGCCTTATAAAGCATCATGACGAACAAAGCTAGTGGTCAGCTGAGCTATTTCAAAGCCCAAAAGATGATGCTGTGACAGTGCTGCACTCAATATGCCAGCAAATTTGGAAAAGTCAGCAGTGGCCACAGGACTTGAAAAGGTCAGTTTTCATTCCAAGCCCAAAGAAAGGCAGTACTAAAGAATGTTTAAACTATTTCACAATTGCACTGATTTCACATACTAGCAAAGTAATGTTCCAAATTCTCCAAGCTAGGCTTCAACAGTACATGAAATTCCAGATGTTTAAGAGAAATTCCAGATGTCCAAGCTGGATTTAGAAAAGGCAGAGGAACCAGAGGTCAAATTGCCAACATCCAGTGGATCATAGAAAAAGCAAGAGAATCTCAGAAAAACATCTACTTCTGCTTCAATGACTACATTAAAACCTCTGACTGTGTGGATCACAACAAACTGTGGAAAATTCTTAAAGAGCTGGGAATACCAGACCACCTTACCTGCCTCCTGCAAAACCTGTGTACAGGTCAGGAAGCAACAAGTAGAATTGGACATGGAACGACGGATTGGTTCAAAAGTGGGAAAGGAGAAAGTCAAGGTCATTAGGGTGGTGTCAACTGCACGTCTGAGGTTGTTGATATTTCTCCTGGTAATCTTGACTCCAGCTTGTGCTTCATCCATCCCTGGGAGCTCAGCTGGTAAACGATCCGACTGCAATGCATGAAATGCCAGTTCAATTCCTGGGTCAAGAAGACCCCCTGAGAAGGGATACCCATTGCAGTATCCTTGGGTTTCCCTGGTGGCTCAGATGGTAAAGAATTCACCTGCAATGCGAAAGACCTGGATTCAATCCCTGGGTTGGGAAGATCCCCTAGAGGAGAGCATGGCAACCCACTCCAGTATTCTTGCCTGGAGAATCCCCATGGACAGAGAAGCCTGGCAGGCTGCAGTCCATGGGGTCGCAAAGAATTGGATATGACTGAATGATTAAGCACAGCACAAATCAAGGCTGCATATTGTCACCTTGCTTATTTAATTTATATGCAGAGTTCATCATGTGAAATGCCAGGCTGGATGAAGCACAAGCTGGAATCAGGATTGCTGGGAGAAATATCAATAACCTCAGATACGCAAATGACAAAACCATTATGGCAAAAAGCAAAGAGGAACTAAAGAGCTTCTTGATGAAGGTGAAAAAAGAGAGTGAAAAAGCTGGTTTAAAGCTAAACATTCAAAAAACTAAGATCAAGGCATCCAGTCGAATTATTTAATGGCAAATAGATGGGGAAACAATGGAAACTGTGACAGACTTTATTTTTTTGGGCTCCAAAATCACTGCAGATGGTGACTGCAGCCATGAAATTAAAAGATGTTTGCTCCTTGGAAGGAAAGCTATGACCAACCTAGACCGCATATTAAAAAGCAGAGAAAAAGGTCTCTGAGCTGACAAAGGTCCGTGTAGTCCAAGCTATGGTCTTTCCAGAAGTCATGTATGGATGTGAGAGTTGAATCATAATGAAGACTGAGTGCTGAATAATTGATGCTTTTGAACTGTGGTGTTGGAGAAGACTCTTCTTGAGAGTCCCTCGGACAGCAAGGAGATCCAGCCAGTCAATTCTAAAGGAAATCAATTCTGAATATTCCTTAGAAGGATGGATGCTGACACTGAAGCTCCAATACTTTGGCCACTTGTTGTGAAGATCTGACTCATTAGAGAAGACCCTGATGCTGGGAAAGATTGAAGGCAGGAGGAGAAGGGAACAACAGAGGATGAGATGGTGGATGGCTTCACTGACTCAATGGACATGAGTCTGTGCAAGCTCTGGGGGACAGTGAAGGACAGGGAAGCCTGGCGTGCTACAGTCCATGTGGTTGCAAAGAGTCAGACACGAGTGAGCGACTCAACAACAACTAACTCTTACCAGGTATAAGAAATAATTCAAATACAATGTCTAAAAACACAGAGGAAGTCAAATGAGCAGGTTAGGTCACTTTCTCTGCAATAAGCTCGGCAAACAGATTTCTCCAACTCACCTGCAGTCGTATTTTACCTTCAGCTCCAATTAGCCAAGGTAAAGTATATTGAAAGAAATAAGGCAAGTCTACTTCTACAGGGTGGAAAAAAAGCAAAACTAATATATACAAGGTCTATTCAAAATTTTTACCTACTAATAAAAAGCTTTCAAGCACACTTATAAGTTTTAAAGATATACTCCAGCTAAATGATCTGCACTAATATGGTAGCCAGTGATACAGCTGACCTAAAATGGCCATTTCTATTGTGAATAAGAAAATTGTTATGTTTACTAAAATTCATATCAACTTGAAATAAACGTATTAGAACATTTATTTCCATTTAACAAATATTTTTGGCAGTTAGGATATTCAGCTATTATTCTTTTATTAAAATTAATGTGAAATTTCTGAATGCTCAGACATTCACATAATTCTTTGGGGTTTAAACAAAGACTTGATACTGTATGTGTGAAAAAACTACTTTTGTGCTACAAAATTACAGTCATTTTTTTCACAGGTATGAAAAGCTGCTTTTCTTAAAAAAAAAAAAAAAGACATTGTCAAACATTTAGAACCATGAGACAAATGTACACCTTTTTCCTCTTTTACAGTCTTAAATAGGCAAGGGTTTAATTTAGCCACCTTCCATTTTACCTTTTTCATAAACAGAATTTTTTTACATATGTTCAAATCAATCAAGTACCTTGGAAAATACCTACAAAATAAGAATTATTAAACAAATGTTAGCTGAAAAAAAAGGAATAAACAATGAAGTACTAGTTTACTTTTTCTAATTATAGAAATACAAATCTGACCACTATTTCAATTCATTAGAATTGATGCTTTCAAACTATGGTGCTGAAGAAGACTCTTGAGAGTTCCTTGGACAGCAAGGAGATCAAAGCAGTCAATCCTAAAGGAAATCAACCCTGAATACTCATTGGAAGGACTGATGCCGAAGCTCAGGCTCCAACACTGGCCACCTGATGTGAGAACTGACTCATTGGAAAAGACCCTGATGCTGGGAAAGATTGAGGGCAGGAGGAGAAGAGGGCAACAGAGGATGAGATGGTTGGATAGCATCATCCACTCAATGGACATGAGTTTGAACAAACTTCAGGAGATAGTAAAGGACAGGGAAGCCTGGTGTGCTGCAGTCCATGGTGTTGCAGAGTCGGACATGACTGAGCGACTCAACAACAACAACAACCCACTATAATGGGCTTCCCATGTGGCACTAGTGGTAAAGAACCCAACTGCCAATGCAGGAGACTTAAGAGACATGGATTCAACCCACGGGTCGGGAAGATCCTCTGGAGGAGGGCACCGCAACCCACTCCAGTATTCCTGCCTAGAGAATCCCATGGACAGAGGACCCTGGCAGGCCAGTCTATAGGGTCTTAAGGAGTCGGACATGACTGAAGTAACTGAGCAGACACACACCCACTATAATATTTAGTTGATTGCTGCTGGTTCAGTTATAATTCAAAATTGATGCCACGACTGAAATAAATTAAATAGTAACCAAAAATATCTGAATAATATCCATACTGTCATTTCCCCCAATCACTATGAACCATCTGTATTGATGAACAAACATAGCAGCGTATTGTAGCTGTGGGCCAAACATTCCTGAAACATAAATTTTTTAAATTAAAGTATTAATTTCATGCCATCTCTTCTACTTACATTTTTAAAGAAAATAAAGGCTAGAGATTAATAACCTAAAAATGAAAATTTCAGAACAAATGAGTTACAAAAAAGAACAGCACAAATTCTAATTTCACAATTCCATCTTCAGTTTACAAAATATTCTTTGAACGTTATTATCTCACTTGATCCTCATAACAAACCCTGAAGATAAATGGACAAGTATTATTTTTTCTTTTCACTGTCTTGCAGATGAAGACACAGAAGGACAATGAATCTGCCCATCAACAGCTAAGTGGCTAAACTGTGTTTTGAATTCAGCTCCTCTGACTTCTAAGAGTCCAGGGTTCTCCCCAAGTCCCTCACAGCTACTACGTAATAATTCATCTAATAGGTACAAAGAGAAACTCAAAACCCATCAAACATTCCTAGGAATGCCCAAACACTGAAGGAATTCACATTGTGTGGCTAATATTTGTAAGTCAAGATTAGTCAATATCTAAGTGTCTCATCTGTGGTTTGGAGCTGCGAACAAATACCACATTAGTCAGCAAGACAAAATAAGTGAGAGAACAATTGCCGCTCCATGTCTATGAAAAAAGAAGTCATTCTTGGTTTGGTATGCTTAGCAGCTGGAAAAAAAAAAAAATGTACAACAAACTGAAAAGTAAAACAGAAATGAAAATGAATGCTGATGATTTCAAACTGAATATTCTGAATTGCAAATGTGGAAATACTGATTCAAATAGCACTATTTCATTAAACTCTATTAGAGGGAAAGCTTTAGGTGACTCACATAGATAAATTCGGAAAGAAGGGATTTCCCCATCACCCCCCACATTTTAAAATGTAAAACAAAAATACCAAACAAAACCAAGTTGTGATGTTACTTTAGAGATTTCCTACCATCTCTCTAAAACCTAAGACATACCAAGTCTGTAACTACCGATGCTCTTCTAAAGACTAAAAATCTGTAATAACTGAAGTACTAACTTTGTTTTTACTATGGTCATAACAGAATGTAAATGTCATGAATTCTCCAAGTTTTGATATAATCAATATCTTAAGGGTTTATCATCAAAAATGGCAATAGGCATTAGAAATCCTAGAATATTACAGTTTTTTTAAACACTGATAATGCAAATTCCTTTGTTTCTGGGGCCAGAGCAAGCTGAAGGATGCAACAGCCAAAAAGAAAACCCTATTTATCAAAACTTCCTTTTTCAGTAATTCTAAAGGGCTGGTATTCACCACAACTCCTCTCAGATTTAGACATCTAATTAGAAACTGCATTTTTAATACTAGTTAATACATGTAAAGTATATGCATGCTGAACACATTAAAGAACAAAAGTTTTCTGGGAGCTTTTTCCATGGGAAAAAAAAATAAAGAAAACTCAACACTGTTCAAGTGGATCACTACCATCTGCCAGCATTTTATCTAAAATAAAACTGACTGAAAGAAGGCAAATATTAGGATCATGTTTCCACAAGACTGAATGCTTTTCAGGTACCTCAAATCTAAAACTGCCACTGTTTCTTCTTCTTATGTCTATGTATATGTGTGTCTTCTTTTTTCTACTGCCAGTTCTAAATAACAAAATCAGACCAAAAAAGAAAAAAAAAATGTATTACTTACATAAAATGAAAGTGTCAGTCACTCAATCGTGTCTGACTCTTTGCAACCCCATGAACTCCTCTGTCCATGGAATTCTCCAGTGGAGTGGGTTGCCATTTCCTCTACTCTTATGTTCAATACTCAAATTTCAGAGCACAATCTCAGTTTTTAACCTCTACTTCTCTTACTTGTCTTATATTTTCCAAAAAGTACTGCAAATAAAATATGAATGTCATTAAGTATTTTTAAATACTTGGAAAAAATAATAATACTGCTACTAAAATGATTACATAGTTCCCCTAATCATTTTTTATGAGCCCCTGAGTTAAACTCTTCATTTCCACCTGTTTCAAGAGTCAAGGATTCCCAAACCTTTGTGATAATGGCACTAGCTACTGCTTGAATTTCTGGCAACAATCGTCTTATAAAATGGTATAGAGAAGTATTTTTTCAATAAAAATGAATTGATGTTTCCTTGTTTTAAAATGTTTTAAAAATCCCCTTTGAGAAAACTGAAGACATTCAGCAATGTCACAAAATAAAAGCTAAGAATCACTACATCTGAATTAGAAACTCTACAATACAAACGGTACGCACACACACAGACATGCACCATATACTAATAATATATGCATTTAATATAATTGGACTTCATAAAAAAAGTTTTCATTTTATTTAAGGTTATGATGGAGTCAAAACAAAAACACCAATGACAAGAAAACTAGTTCACATTCTTAGCCACTTTCATTTTCTGAAAATCACCAAAACAGTTTGTATACAAATAAATATCTCAATACACAGAAAAACAGACTATTGGCTAAAAATCCCCTATATTTTCAGATCTACTATTGTAGTGAAAGATAGGTTACCACGTGTGCAGATTTCCTAGAAACATATTAGTATGTGACAGCTTTAGAAAGGCTGATTCAAGTGAACACTGTCCAAAGAGTACAGGAGAAAATAAAGAAGTAAAAGGAATAGAACTATATCCAAGAAATTCCATTCCTAAAGCATACTGCCTTATTCACCTTTTTATCATTTGTGTCTGGCCCACAGCGTGTGTTCTTCAAACAGACGCCTTGCCAATCCAGACCACTGAGGAAGACACTGGCTTTCCTAAACTGACTGCAAGTTGAGTGACAACCACAGCTTCACTCATTCATTTCTACTTTGGGATTCAGCATAGATACACTTAATACCTGACTTTTTCCTTTTTTTGAGGGGAGTGGGTGATAAGTTTGAGAGGTTAATACCAAGTAGTGAATTTCTCATTGCTTATGTGTATGTGTGTATGTAATATGGACACACACACACACATACATGTGTGTGTATATATATATATGTTATAAGTTTTATTAAGTGTTACATTAATTCTTTAAAGAAAAGTAAGTTTTGTTGCATTGAAGTACATGGAATAACTTAAAATGCTGCCTAAGTAAACCCACTGATTTCGGTTTAATGGGTAAATATGAATGATTTACAACTGCTGCTGCTGCTAAGTCGCTTCGGTCGTGTCCGACTCTGTGCGACCCCAGAGACGACAGCCCACCAGGCTCCCCCGTCCCTGGGATTCTCCAGGCAAGAACACTGGAGTGGGTTGCCATTTCCTTCTCCAGATTTACAACTAGCATAGCTATTTAAAAAATAATTATAATAAAGTAGTTTGTGCTCTCTGTGATTTTACCTAAATTAATTTGTATATAAAAAAATTTTTTTCATAGATAGGATAAGGGTAAATTTCAATTTAGTTCCTAGACAAATTTTAAAACTGGTGAAATGCAAATATAAATTTCATTCATACTATTTCCTTCACCTTTATCATCCCTACTATCATTATTCTCATTCAGAATCTACTTCTACTTTAGATGTTAAGAATCCAATAGCCATCTCTACCCTCCTAATTGTCCTGTACACAGTTTTCCTTACCTCACTCCCATGTTTGACTGCAGTACTCAATGTAATTTACCTGCAAAACAGGTAAATCACAGTGAGTGATTTACCTCTTCTTCAGATAGCAGCAGTGCAATTTCCTTTTGCTCTCTTGCACTCAGTTCAAAAGGTTTGGAGGAGGTCAACCCCATAGTGGCCATGTGAGTCTGGGTCTGGCCAATCATGACATTAAATGTTGTCACAGTAATAAATTCAAAGACCACACAATTTAAAAAAAAAAGTCCTTCCACTCAATCTGGGACTTTGGTTTCAACTGTCAAAGAGAGGTACACTCCTTCAGATAGGGTAACTAAGCAGGTGAGAGGTAAGTTCAGCTCTGGGAAAGATCCATTTGGAGAGAGCCACACCAGAGGAAAGGAGAGTCAAGAAAACAAGAGGCCTGATGAATCACTGGATCCAGCTTTGCTTGGAGTCACTCTGGACTTTCAGTTACATGAGCCAATACATTTTCCCTTATGTTTAAGTGATTCTGAATTGGAGTGTATTATATGCAACTAACAGGGTCCTGAGTAAAGACAGCCTTCAAAGGATGGATGCATGCAAGCTAAGTCGCTTCAATCGTGTCTGGCTCTTTGTGACCCTTTGTGACTACAGCCTGCCAGGCTCCGTTGTCCATGGCATTCTCCAGGCAAGAACACCGGAATGGGTTGCCTTGCCCTCCTCCAGGGGATACTCCTGACCTATAAATCCATCCCACGTCTTTTACATCTCCTGCATTAGCAGGTGGGTTCTTTACCACTACTGCCAGCTGGGAAGCCCCTTCAAGGGATACTCATAGCCTAAAGCAAAAGCTCTCTAAATTCTTAACCTTGAATTCAAGAATGCTCATGAACTAGATAAAATCTGCCTTATCCTCCCAATCTGATGTCCCACAATTCTTCCTAGCTCAGAACATGTTTATGTTAAACCAAGATTTTAGAGATTGATTGTTCTGTGTAAGGTCTATAGTAACATCTTCAGTATTTAGTGTACCTGTATTGTGTTCTATGCCCTGTAAAGACATACAGCTAACCCAAAGGTTAGCCACATTCTCTTTGAAAAAGCAAATATAATCATGAAATCCTGAGGCTGGAACAGAATATCCAAACAACTAATAAGTTATATCAGAACAACTTAAAAGATATAAACACTACTGGAAAGACTTATTGCTTAAGCCTCTTAATTCTAAAAATAAAAGTAAAATGTTCAAGAAGATATACAAGCAAGACAGAAAATAATTTCTGTATTAAATAAAGCAGTGGTTGATAACAAAGTTGAATGAGAGAATAAATTTGTCTTTGTCTTAGAATTCCTTAAATCTTAATCTTGATTTTAACGCCTTATTTATAATATCATAGAACTCAATGGAAGAAACTAAAATCTTTAATTACAGATGGAAAAAAATAAGACTTTAAGGTTAAAAAAATTACTTTTCAAGGTCAAACAATTAATTGATGGCAGAGTTGGGATTAGAACCCAGAGGTGCTGATTATTCTACAGTAGTGTATTATTTCTTTCCAACATGAGTGATTTATAGTCTTTTAATGAACACTTTCATGTATATGTACATGTAAATATATTTTATTTAAGATTATCTGAAGATGCATTCTTGGACAGAGTATAAACCAGAGACACAAACACACAGGCCTAAATGGACCAGTTAAGTAACATAAATCTAGAAACAAGTCAGTATAAAGCAATGGTAACTAGTTGTACTTGTGACCAAAACAAAGAATGTCTGTCTGTCTTAAAAGCAGTTAAAAATTAAAAATGCTTAAATAATTGGGTGGCCAAGCTAAACACTTCTTTGGGCCAAATTCTAATCTCTCATTTATCTTATAGCTTCCACACCATAAATTAAAAGCCCACTCTTCATGGGTGGCCACTAACAAAATTAAAAAGCCTTAAATACAATAATGTGAAATTTTATAAAATATCTCACACATATTCTAGATTCTATAAACTTTCCTGAACTAAGAAACATTTCTTTTTTTCCAGAAACATTTTTATACAGGGGAAATTCCAGAAAATTATATTTTTTATTATCAAAATTTACATAATGAATGATGACTGATTTCATGGTATGATTAATACAGCCCATAAAAATAAGTGAGTAAGTGTATAAGGAATTCTTTAGTTTAATCCCATAATACTGAGGCCCTTAATACACAGGCCCTTAAATGTTTCTAAGCAGTTTCTGTGTAGGAGATGATATCCCTGGACACAGGATTCTAGTAGTGCTGAAGGCAGAGGAAAAAAAAAAAACAGCAAATTAGCAAAGCCAATTGCAACTATACTTTGTTTGTATTTTCAAAACCACAGATATGAAAGCATTCATTCAACTGTATTTACTCAACAGCTACTATCTGCTAAGAAGCATATTAAATACTGGGGATAAAAATGGTAAACAAGACAACTATGCCCCTTCTCATCATGGGACTTAAAGAAAAAATCAAACAAAGAAAATAATTACAAATCATATGCAATGTAATTGCAGAGTGGAGAGAAAAAAAGGATGCTGAAATAGAGACAGGGTGATCAGGCAAGGCCCCTCTGAGAAGGGGAAGGATGGAAAAGGTAAGTAAAGGTGTGGACAGCAGGCATGAGTTAGTGTACCCAGCTACAGGACCGGCAAGGAGCAACAGGACATGAGGCAGGAAAGAGTTGCTGTTTCTGAATAAGAGGACAGGCCAGTGTCGTTACTACAGGAGATCAGTGAGTTGCCGGGGCTGAGAGATGAGGGTGCAGAGGCAAGCAGGGCCCTGTGAGTCCTGGGTGTGATCTGGACTCTCATATATGCAAGAGGAAGTCACGGATGGTTTTTAATTTGGGATTATTTAATACAAGCTCTTAGTATAGCAACTGGATATACAGGCACTAAACTGTCTTTCATCAACAGAGTTTACTAAATGCTTACTAAGTATCAGCACTGTGTGTCCCCATTTGTCAAATCTGCCTTTCCATCAGCAGTATCAGATTAGGCACTGACTCTTTTTCTTTTTTTAAATAAAGGATACTTGCTTTACAATGTTGTGTTAGTTTCTGCTGTACAACAAAGTGAACCAGCTATATGTATACATATATCCCCTCCTTCTTGGACCTCATTTACCATCCATCCCTAACCAACCCCCCTAGGTCATCACAGAGCACCGAGCCGAGTTCCCTGTGCTATAAAGCAACTTCCCACCAGCTATCTATTTTCTGCATGGTAGTGTATATATGTCAATGCCACTTTCCCAATTTGTTCCACCCTCCTCTTTGCCCCACGCCCCACCCCCATGTTTACATGTCCATAATAGGCATCTGTGTCTCTATCAGTTCAGTTGCTCAGTCGTGTCCGACTCTTTGCGACCCCATGAACTGCAGCACGCCAGGTCTCCCTGTCCATCACCAACTCCCGGAGTCCACCCAAATCCATGTCCATCGAGTCAATGCATCCAACCATCTCATCCTCTGTCGTCCCCTTCTCCTGCCCTCAATCTTTCCCAGCATCAGGGTCTTTTCAAATGAGTCAGCTCTTCGCCTCAGGTGGCCAAAGTATTGGAGCTTCTGTTCAGCATCAGTCCTTCCAAAGAATATTCAGGACTGATTTCCTTTAGGATGGACTGGTTGGATCACCTTACAGTCCAAGGGACTCTCAAGAGTCTTCTCCAACACCACAGTTCAAAAGCATCAATTCTTCGGCACTCTGCTTTCTTCATAGTCCAACTCTCACATCCATACGTGACCAGTGGAAAAACCATAGCCTTGATTAGATGTACCTTTGTTGGTAAAGTAATGTCTCTGCTTTTTAATATGCTGTCTAGGTTGGTCATAACTTTCCTTCTAAGGAGCAAGCGTCTTTTAATTTCATTGCTGCAATGACCATCTGCAGTGATTTTAGAGCCCAGAAAAATAGGTTCATCTGTACCACTTTTCTAGATTCCACATATACACATTAATATAAGTTCTTAATACATGCTGATGAAGGGGGTAAAATGGAAAAATGCTTAGAAAAGAACCAAAAGAAAACCAGTCTGGGGGAAATTTTGGGCAAACCATCCTTCCCCCAGCCTTCTCTCAACTACTTATATTCAATCACAGAAATTTCTCCTAAAAAGGGAGTATTAAGTTGTGATGATCAGCATGAGACAGTAAGCAAGGAGAAACACAGGAAAGACTGTTTACAGGAAAAAAAATTTACTAAAATAGAGGATTATGCTCTTTAGAAAGAAAGGATAATGAAAGAGACATGCAGCACTTTTGTGAGCACAAGGCCTCATGCTTTCTGCCTGCAGTTATTCTTGTGGGCTGGCTGGTCAGGAGGCTAGCAGGTCCATCATGTGAAAGAACCACAAAGTATAAACTAAGGAAAGATGGGGAATAATTGGTCATTTACTAAACAGGACAATGTGTCCAAAGTCGGCTTGCTGTTCTTCAGTCACTCAGTTATGTCCAACTCTTTGTGACCCCATGCACTGCAGCATGCCTGGCTTCCCTGTCCTTCACTATCTCCCAGAGTTTGTGCAAACTCATGTCCATTGAGTTGATGGTCAGCCATCCCATCTTCTGTCATCCCCTTCTCCAAGGAAGTCGGTGAGCATGAAAGCTCTCCTAAGAGAGGTGGCTTAAGAGAAGGGAAGGATGCCAGAACTCTGTGCTCACCTATAGAGCTCCTAACGCAAACATATTTCATTGACTAAGACCTTAATAAAGCAGAAACACCTTCTGCAATAAACAAATGTCAGGAGTGGAAGTACAATGAAAATAAATAAAAACAACTAGATTAGAAGCACTCTAAGATTCGATTCACGGTTTCAATTGTTATATAAAAAATAAGCCTGTTACTTCTAAAAGCAAAATTATGAAGGTCCTTACTCTACAGCCAAAACATTTTTAAACAAGCATGATTTTTCATCCACTTAAGGATATTTAGGGAATTTTTTTTTTTTTGCCTTTTCCATTTCCTTCATTAAAAATAATGATTTTTTCTCCTTTGTAAAAGTTTAATAAAACATCAAGTTTGTCTTTTAAAATACAGTTGTCAGATTTCAAAAGATTAAACATATGAAAGATTTACCCCACAGGTCTTTAAGGTAAGGGTCTGTTTAAAATAATATTGTACATAAAGATGCACTGTTACCTGGGGCTGTATAGAATCTTAAATGCGAAATTTTATTTTATCTTTAAAATATGCTAGAAGGAGTATTAAAAACATGCATCTGAAGTTGCACTGTTGTGCTTAACTCTTTGGAAACAGTGGGTTCACAATGCATGCTACTAACTATACAAACACTTTTGAATTAGCAGTCAACGGTGAGAATAAACTATGAACTGCATAACAAGAAAACTTTTTTTTCCCCTGCTACTGGAATATTTTACTTCTTGACAGCACTGAAGAAGAAACACAGAGAAAAGCAGAAAAGATACAGTCTGGAAACTCTCCTTTAGGATGCATGTAATCTGGTTAATTTCCAGTTGTGCAATGAAGGATATAATTTAAGTGTTAGTCATTCATGTATGTGTGCATGGCTTTGAAAACGAGAGAGAGAGAAGGGGGAAACCAGAGAAAAATAGTGAAACAGAGACTGAATGGCCAGTTATTTGGTTTTCAGTATTACACTATTTTTGAAGCATTAGGTCAGTTATATTTTCAACATCAAGTCCAGATGGTTTTATACTGCCAATCAGAGGAAAGTTCACTGAAATGAAATTTTGTGAACAAAGCCCTAAGTGCCATACAAATACTAGAAAGCTGCTGTGTGTACTGCCTGGACACAAGAGCAGACAGGTAGGAAAAAAAAAAGAGAGAGAGAGAGAATCCCACAGTTAGGCATTACACGATATGAAAGCTGGCTGGCTGGGCAACAGTGATGAGGAAAACTCTCGGCCAGTTCTCATAAAATGCAAGAGTCACATATGGGTCAGACTATGGGATGCTGTATCACACCTACTGTCATTATTATTTACACAGTGTCAGAACATCATCCAAACCCCAAGAAGTGCATGCAACTGATAATGATATAAGGACAGTGAGCTGGGCAGTACTGGAAGCTACCTCCCACCATTTATAAACCAAGTGGAGAACTTCACAGTATAGCAGTTTGAGGATAATTTGGGAATGGCAGGTACTGAGCATCCCAAACCAGAATGTTATCTGTCTTCATGAGTCTATCCTATAATTTTAAAAAAGGAAAACCTCACGAGAGGAAAATTCAAATGATGAGTGACTTCTACGGCTAAAAGCTAGAGACGAGCTCCAAATGAGAAAATTCTCCTAACAGTTAATAAATACATTTGAAAAATTAGACAAAGTGGATAATTTCTTAGAAAAGCATAACTTGTTAACACCTTACTCAAAATGAAATGGAAAATCTGAATGGAATATCTTTAAAGATATTGTCACATCAACTAAAAAATCTCCCCATTAACAGACAGGGACTGGGTCCCTGTGCAGGTCGGTTTATACAGTGCTACCTTGCCTCTTTCAGACTTGTGTTACATGACATCAAGTGCTCAGTTTTGTAGGTTTTCTGTTTCTTGTAGCCATACAAGTCCTAACTGGTACTGATTATCATTATGATTTTTCCTTTCTCTACTCCCAACCCTTGAACCTGGAAAGATTTTTCATCTCCATTTTATACATATATATATATATATATATATATATATATATATTTGTTGTTGTTGTTTAGTCACTGAGTCATATCCAACACTTTTGTGACCCCACGGGGCCCCTCTGTCAATGGGATTTCCCAGGCAAGAACACACTGGAGTGGGTTGCCATTTCTTTATACAGGGGATCTTCCCAACCCAGAGGTCAAACCCACATCTCCTGCTTGGCAGGTGAATTATTTACCACTGAGCCACAAGGGAAGCCCATATGTTTGTGTGTGTGTGTGTGTGTGTGTGTGTGTGTGCTTTCAATTTCACTATTTTTTGCTATTTTTATTTTTCCTTCCCAGTACTATGCCTAGATTCAAGTAAGAGGGGCCCTACCCTCGCTCGGCCATAAGCTTTAGAAAGTCCTGAGTGTCACAATTACAATAACAATAATAATAATAAATCTATTAAAGACGATGTGGCTTTGTCACTTTAGATGCAACCCACATAGTCACTTTAGATGCAACCCACATTGTGACATGCAGTATGTTCACTATGACTCAGTTCTATTTTTTAGTATCCATGATAATTTCTTCTGTGATCCATGAATTATTTAGAATTATGCTTTTATTTCCTGACTTACAGGGTTTGGAGGAATCTTTGTTAATGATTTCTCTAGTGTTCACACTTGGGCATGATTTCATCTGAGGGGCGATGGAGGGTTGCTTGGGGCATGCTGCCCACAGCTCCTTCTGCAGGCAAAGGGCTGTTGAGACCGACAGCAGGAAGCTGACCAGGGCGCACGCGGCAGGAGAAAGGAGGAGGGGAGTGGGTGGGGCACCGACAGCCTCTGCTCCACTGATCACCCGGCAACTCTCTTCATTCATTTCCAGTGCACTCTTCCACTGCTCTGTTCTTAGAACCCCCTTTCTTGGTACAAAAGATAGCATCCAATAACACTGTTTGTCACCTTACCTTTGGTCCCTTGTCTTGGAGAGGTTCCGATAAGAGGATATGGAAAGCTTCCTAATTCAGGTTAACTCTGCCCAACATTTCATTTCAAGAATGTAACATATAACAACTCAGTTAACCTGTCCCCTTTATGAAAACTAAGCAACCACAGCTTCAAAGCTAGGTGATCACCCTAATTTCCACAACCCTCTACGGGTTCTCTCTCACTGTGCTCGCTATGAACTTAAAAGGAAATGTATTTCATTTTACAAAATGTATCCACATGCTTTAGACAGAGAGGGTTTTCAGAGAACTAAGGAGCTACAGCCTCCCAGCCCTTCATCAGACATTGCTGACAGCCCAGTGTTTTGTCCTCCAGCTGTCGCCTCCCAGTTGTAGAGATCATAACAGCAGTCAAACACAGGGAAGGGGAGATGGCTTTCCCCTTTTATAAAATGAAAAAAAAAGAAAACTGAGTTGGAAGAAACCCCAGAAGTCATCTACTTAAATCAAAATTTGCCAGAATCCAGCACTAGCTTCAAAGCAAAGCCTGGACAATCTGCCAGAGAACGGGCTCATCACAACTGACTCAGGTCTGTCGAGCTTCACTCCCAAGTGCTGGGTACTTAGCCACCCCAAAGAAAACTGACTCTGTCAACAAGGAAGAAGGGCAGTTAAGTGGGCAATGATCAGTATCTGCTATAATACCTCAGACAGAATTAAAATATAATGGCAAGCATCAGAGAGTGAACAAAAAATGATTTTAAGTTAAGACTGATTCTTTCAGTTTAGTAAAGATACTTCTTTAGTAAAGAAGGAAAAAAGAATGAAATATCTTTGATGCCTACCCTAGGTATATTTTAAGAAAGTAGAAATGCTTGATCCTGGGACAAATGACTCATACATTTCAGAACATGAAATTGAGGCCCATCCTCAGAAACATTTTTCTGCATTCTGTGAAGTTTCCAGAAGGCAAAGCTTTAATATAACCTAATAATTACCAAACTACTCTTGAGAAAAATAAACCACGGATCTTTTGTAATCTGTAATAAAAATTAAACAGCTCTGAATGTGAATCATGATGTATTCCTTTCGTCGTCAAGATAAAGCAAATCGAACTGATTAATTAGGCTGGAGAATTTATTCTTTTACTAATAAAATATTACCCAGATAACAAGCTTATAAAAACAATGACTACATGTACAGATGTTAAAAAAAAAAGTAACCTGTGTACCTACATTCCAGGTCATTCTCATCAGATACATTCCTACTAGTTAAGAGTAGTTTTTGCCTAGCATGCAATATTGGTGCTTACTCATTTTATCTTTATGAATTTTGGTGACTTCATTTGACCAATGTACAAATAGAGTAAGCAAACAGAAATCAAGACGATTTCATATTTTTAAAAGTCTCTAGAGAGATTAGATTTATCTGGTATAACAAAATGTAATTCTTGCACTTTAATCTAGAATTGAGTGAGCATATTTTTTTAACTTAGTATAAGTTTGCAAGCTGCTATTTTTCTAAAAATGAAAAGGTTATTTGGTAAAGAGTAGATAAGTTAACCCTAGTCAAATATAACTGTAAGTTAGACTAGTGAGGTATATCTTTTAGTGAAGTCTGATTAGGTTAATAAGTACCATTAACTGCAGCTTAAATGGTTGAGCTTGAAAGACCACAGATACCGCTGATAGGACCTGGAGCTTATGGCTATACATTATCATATTCCAAAAATCTACCACCCAAATAAGACTGCTTCAAAAACCAATATGATGTTCATCCTCAAATGCTTCAGACCTCAAACAGTGGGAAAGCCATGCGCATAGAAGTGTTTGTCTGCATGCTATCCATACACATATATTTGTGATATAATAATTCCATTCAGAAATACTGCATAATCAAAATGAAATCTAATAGCAGATAGAAAAATGGTTCATTTCAATGTTCAAATCACTGTACAAATGTATCATATCATTTGGTACATATGAATGTATTATATCAAATGGTAATGTTAAATGAAAATGTGCCATAAAGCCAACCTGATCACTTGACCTTAAGTAATATAATGCAAATGGTGCTGCAAAAACACAATTAAATGAGATGTGAAAGCAACTATAAACAGTCAGATCTTAACACAGCAATAGCCTTGTCACTGCCCTTAAGATTTGTTATCGATACATGCACTGAAATTTCTAATACTACTAGTGAATCTACAATACTCACTTGGTGACACCAGAATATAAAACATTAAATTATGTAAGGAAAAATACACTTTAGATTAGAAAAATACAAAATTCTCAACATGCCCTCCAACAGTTTTTACCTTTATATTCCAAGCAACATGGCTTGAGCGTTCACTGCTGTTTCATCCGACAATCTGAATTCTCAGAGGTGATGCATGGCTTTCATATACCAAATGGGCTGTTTTCTGAATCCCCCAAATTACTACTAAGCACAGCAACCTACATTTAAATCTCAAGCTGCTCTCTCCCTTGTCACTGCTCCACCCTACAAGCAGCAGCAGATGGATACGGCTGCTGAAGCCAAGGTGGGCACTGCAGCTTGCAATGTGCCCTCACTCTAACAACCTGTCTCGAACACCATTCATTATCAGTCTGGCACTCCTCACTCCTGCCGACATCAATGCAGCCCTACACAGAAGGGCCCAGCGTGGTAAGAACATGGATATGTAAACCACAGTAGGATAATCATCTACTACTTAACCATCAGGAGACACATGGCAATAGGGATATTCCAGGGGGATTTCATTCTACTTGTTTCCTTAAAATGGAATCAGTAGTTCCCATTCAGCTTTTCTCACGAGACTTTCTAACAGGTCCCCATAGTTCCCACTGCCTGACGATGCAAAATTCAAAACTGAGATCTGTGTCCCCAGTCTGTGTCCCCAAATCTATTCATCCTTCCAGAGTAAGCAAAGGTGATCAACTCTATAAAACGACCTCCAATTTGTCACAGTCAAAATCAACGTCTCCCCTTTTCATACTCTCATAGCACTTGCATATCCATCTTTAACTGAATAGTCTATAAAAACCTGTAAGGGTTATATTCATCTTGGTCATATCCATCTTTCCAACCTAAGCTCCTAGTACAGAGCAGATACCCTAAAACAGCATACTCACTCAAAGAGGCATGAGAGGTTATGGAAGTGAAAAAAAAAAAAAAAAAACCAAGTATGCACAAGATCAACTCTCATCTCAGGCCAAAAAAATGTCATCATACACCCACATGTGCATGTGGTAAAAGGACAAGACAAATAAGAAGAGGCATGTAGGGTCTAAATGAGGCCACATTCCTACCAGCCAGGTGTCCTCAGAATATCAGTGTACCCGGCTGCTTTGCTGTCTCTACAGGAATAGCTACTGTAGTCATACTGACCAATTACACAGTTGGAGGAAATCTCACAGAGGCCAACAGAGTAGCAGGCTCCTTAGAACAGGTGCATTTGAAATAGGCTGGAGACACAGCCTGGGTTTTAATTACCTGTAATGCTCACTGGTGGGAATATTCTGAGAGAAGTATAAAGCTGATGTCCTTGCTCTCCAGTGCCATTTCTTTGCAGGCAGGGTATAAAGGACAGAGTCTTCTAACTCTTCTTGAAGCAGATCCACCAGCTGTTTATGGGACCCACCATAGAATGCCTCAAGGATGAGAATACTCATTGGCCCTTTCAAACCTTCACAGATCCTAGATATTAAGAAAAAAAAAAATTCAAACATACATATATGTATGTATAACTGTTTTAAAATAAATATGTTCAAATATTATATCCAGAAAGCAAATAAAATCATTTACAGACACATTTTTAAATAGGTTTATTCTTTTTTATTTTATGGTATCTTCCCCTCTTTTAACATTTATTTATTTTTGGCTGCATCAAATCTTAGTTGTGGCATGTGGGATCTTTCATTGAGGTATACAGGCTTCTCCCTCGTTGTGGCTCATGGGCTCAGGTGGCCTGCAGCATATGGGATTTTAGTTCCCCAAAATGGGATCAAACCCACGCCACCTGCACCAGAAGCTGGACTCCCAACCATTGAGCAACCAGGGAAGCCCTTTTCCACTTTTTTTTTAAATATGTAACATGAGATTTGTATTTGGGAATCAATATTTTTATACCATTTATGTTCATAAGAGGAAAGAAAGACGGTTTATTTTTCTGATTTCTGTTTTCTTCATGTCCTAAGATTACTTCCAAATGACTCAGTTTCTTCTCCTATCCCAGGAAGTTTAAAGTCCCCTCCTACTGTGATGTCTCATTTCCTGGATGGAATGGCTGTGACCCTGACTCAGTAACCTCAGCACTACCTTGGACTACAGTTCTATCTGGACTTGGACAGTCACTGAACTCATGTCCTAACTAAGAATGCCACTACTAGAGTCCTTCATTTGTATGGCTCATTCCAGTTCAGGAATTCTCTGATTCTGGAACACTCATGTTAATCCATTTATCAATTCATCAGCTACCAGTGCCCCCAATGGATCCATATTTAGAAGAACACACACTCATACTCAAATATCAACTCTCTAGTGTTAAAAATCTTTAGGATACAATTTCTTGAGACATTTGGCCACTTCCTCACTATTATCAATATCCCACCCCCAAAGGAAGATGCAAAAAATAAGGTAAAGGTACATGCTTATGAACACCAAAGTTTCTACAATCTTTCTTTAAACAACAAAAGCATTAAGAGCAATAGGTAACACTGCTACTAAAGATGTGGTAAAATTTTCATCACAAAGAATTGGCTGTCAAGCAACTTTTTACTTTAATAATACGACTTTTGCTAATGTGCTCAGTGAAATAAAAATATATGTATGTATATAAAAACTTATATATGCATTTCAAATTACATGCTATTTCCTATAAGAAATAAACTAGAAATATCACTCAGTATATAACAACTACATTGTTTAAAAAATATTCCACGTTTGAATTCTCTTTTATGACTTAAGTAAACACCATTCATTAAGCAGCATATTGCTTTCTGTAATAATGCTGCTGCACAAAATTATTAGTCCCCAAAACTCAATGATGATCCTAAGAAAACTGTGCTTTACCTTGCTCAGTCAAGGCAATGTCTGCTTAAATTGAATTTCAAAGCAGAAAGTCTCAAATGGTTCTAAAAGAAATAACTGAAGTGAAAAATCATTTCTTGATATCTAAATCATCCAAAGAGCATTTTGGGGGAAGAATACAAACGTATTTCACTTATATGCAAAATAGGAAGCAGTGTTCCTCATGCGGGAAAGGCATGAATCCTTGGGTCAGGATGATACAGGTTCAAAGGTCAGCTCTGTCACATCCTAGCTGTATGATCTTGAACAAGTTACCTAACATTGCAGGACTTAGTCTCACCTTTTCTAAAATGAGGATAATAGTACTAACCTCAGAAATGTGTTGTGAGGATAAAATTGAAGCACAGTAGCTGACAAACAGTAATTAGGTACTTCCCAACCAGCACCCCACCTCCACCCCCAGCCTCTGCACCACAACCAATCCCCCCACCTCCCCAGGTATTAGGCTAAACCAATTGTGTGTGTGTGTGTGTGTGTGTGTGTGTGTGTGTGTGTGTGTGTTGGAGAAGGCAATGGCACCCCACTCCAGTACTTTTGCCTGGAAAATCCCATGGATGGAGGAGCCTGGTAGGCTGCAGTCCATGGGGTCACTAGGAGTCGGACACGACTGGGCGACTTCACTTTCACTTTTCACTTTCATGCATTGGAGAAGGAAATGGCAACCCACTCCAGTGTTCTTACCTGGAGAATCACAGGGACGGGTGGGCTGCCGTCTCTGGGGTCGCACAGAGTCGGACACGACTGAAGCGACGTAGCAGCAGCAGCAGCAGCAGTGTGTGTGTGTGTGTGTGTGTGTGTGTGTTAGTTACTCAGTCATGTCCAATTCTTTGCAACTCCATGGACTATATAGCCTACCAGGCTTCCTTGTCCATGGGATTCCCCAGGCCAAGAATACTGGAGTGGGTTCCAATCCCTTCTTCAGGTGACTTTCCTGACTCAGGGATCTAACTTGGGGTCTCCTGCATCCAGGCAGACTCTTTAGTCTGAGCCACCAGGGAACTTAAGGAGTAAAGATAGAATCCTCCAGCATTTTCAAATCAGTTCTTTTCAATCACAGGTCCCTATTCACCAAGGAAAGGAGAATAGGCAATTGAAAGGCAGTGGGTGTTAGATTCAGTGGATTAGATTTGATAGAGTACATGAAGAACTATGGACAGAGGTTTGTGACATTGTACAGGAGACAAAGATGAAGACCATTTTCAAGAAAAAGAAATGGAAAAAGGGAAAATGGTTGTCTGAGGAGGCCTTACAAATAGCTGAGAAACGCAGAGAAGCAAAAGGCAAAGGAGAAAAGGAAAGATACACCCATTTGAATGAAGAGTTCCAAAGAATAGCAAGGAGAGTTAAGAAAGCCTTCCTATGTGATCAATGTAAAGAAAAGGGGAAAACAATAAAATGGGAAAGACT
Source organism: Bos indicus (assembly GCF_029378745.1). Lineage (NCBI taxonomy): Eukaryota > Metazoa > Chordata > Mammalia > Artiodactyla > Bovidae > Bos > Bos indicus. Next base: position 52,477,894 of record NC_091761.1, on the reverse strand, counting down.
AGAGATCTCTTCAGGAAAATTAGAGATACCAAGGGAACATTTCATGCAAAGATGGGCACAATTAAGGATAGAAATGGTATGGACCTAACTAACACAGAAGATATTAAGAGGAGCTGGCAAGAATACACAGAAAAACTATACAAAAAAGATCTTCATGACCCAGATAACCATGATGTGTGATCACTCACCTAGAGCCAGACATCCTGGAGTCTGAAGACAAGTGGGCCTTAGGAAGCATCACTACAAACAAAGCTAGTGGAGGTGATGGAATTTCAGCTGAGCTATTTCAAATCCTAAAAGATGATTCTGTGAAAGTGCTATACTCACTATGCCAGCAAATTTGGAAAACTCAGCAGTGGCCACAAGACTGGAAAAGGTCCATTTTCATTCCAATCCCAAGGAAAGGCAATGCCAAAGAATGCTCAAACTACCACACAATTGCACTCATGTCACACGCTGGCTAAGTAATGCTCAAAATTCTCCAAGCAAGGTTTCAACAATACATGAACTAAGAAATTCTACATGTTCAAGCTGGATTTAGAAAAGGCAGAGGAACCAGAGATCAAATTGCCAACATCCGATGGACCACACATAAAGCAAGAGAGTTCCAAAAAACATGTACTTCTGCTTTATTGACTACACCAAAGCCTTTGACTTTGCAGATCACAACAAGCTGTGGAAAATTCTTAGAGATAAGAATATCAGACCATCTTACCCGCCTCCTGAGAAAACTATATGCAGGTCAAGAAGCAACAGTTAGAACCAGACATGGAACAACGGACTGGTTCCAAATTGGGAAAGGAGTACATCAAGGCTGTATATTGTCACCCTGCTTATTTAACTTATATATGCAGAGTACATCATGAGAAATGCTTGGCTGGATGAAGCACAAGCTGGAATCAAAATTGCCAGAAGAAATATCAATAACTTCAGAGACGCAGATGACACCACCATTATGGCAGAAAGTGAAGAGGAACCAAAGAGTCTCTTGATGAGGGTGAAAGAGGAGAATAAAAAGCTGATTTGAAACTCAACATTCAAAAAACTAAGATCATGGCAACTGGTCCCACCACTTCACGGCCAATAGATGGGGAAACAATGGAAACAGTGGCAGACTTTATTTTTTTGGCCTCCAAAATCACTGCAGACGGTGACTGTAGCAATGAAGTTAAAAGATACTTGCTCCTTGGAAGGAAAGCTATGACCAATCTAGACAGCACATTAAAAAGCAGAGACATTACTTTGCCAACAAAGGTCCGTCTAGTCAAAGCTATGGTTTTTCCAGTGGTCATGTATGGATGTGAGAGTTGGACTGTGAAGAAAGCTGAGCACCGAAGAATTGATGCTTCTTCACTGTGGTGTTGGAGAAGACTCTTGAGAGTCTCTTGGACTGCAAGGAAATCCGACCAGTCCATTCTAAAGGAGATCAGTCCTTAACGTTCATTTTAAGGACTGATGCTGAAGCTGAAACTCCAATACTTTGGCCACCTGATAGGAAGAACTGACTCCTTGCAAAAGACCCTGATGCTGGGAAAGATTGAATGCAGAAGGAGAAGGGGACAACAGAGGATGAGCTGGTTGGATGGCATCACTGACTCAATGGAAATGAGTTTGAGCAAGCTCCGGGAGCTGGTGATGGACAGGGAAGCCTGGTGTGCTGTAGTCCCTGGGGTTGCAAAGAGTCAGACATGACTGAGTGACTGAACTTAACTGAATTGGGTGTTAACCATTCCTCTTCAGCAGCTTGTATTTTAAATATGAATTTGAGAGTACTGCAGATTGTGTGAGGAAGAAGTAAGCTCAGAGACTGAGTTATGCAGCTTATTTTTTTCAGGTTGTCTGGAGACTTCACCTGTATGATGCTGTATACAGTACATTAATAAAGAGCCTCCAAAGTTTAACAAAATGGTAGCCATTTGCCCTTCAAATGATTGAAACTTCTAGAAAGCAAAAGAGAAACTAATGAAAGGCAATTTTTAAAATCATATCAAGATTTTCAAGAAAAAATACAAGCAGTTTAACATTAATTTGCTTACTGCATCGCATGACATGTATCTACTATCTTGCTTTATTTCCTCTGACCTAGTCACACTAAGGTGTATATGCTTAAAAGGTCTCTAAGAGTTTCTTATAAAAATGACCTGAGATACTTCCCCAAGTGATAGAAGGTGATATAAACCACTCTAGAGAATATTCCACTCATATAATCTCAAAGCAACATTAATATTCGGAAAAAAAAAAGTATTCTGATTCTTCATTACTCTGTCCTTTTCCATGATTAATCTAGAGCACGTATCATGCCCTGCAGTTACAGATGTTTCTTATGGGTCTGAATCATGAGTTATCTGCAAACCATCAGCCACTGTGGAGGCAGTGCGTGTAGGTGCCGCTGCAGATTCAAGACACTCAGTAAGCAGAACTGAACATCAAGCATGTGGGAGGTTGAAAAATAGAAAAGGGGAAAAAAGATTATAGTTATAGTAGATTTCCACCCCTTTAATAGCTCAGTTAGAAGAGTGAAATGTACAGGTTTGACCTAGCGTTTACTGAAACATTCTTCTAGTGGCCAAAGGGTGTGCCTGCATTTGGGGTATTTTTCGAGGGAAAGTAACTATGTCCTACCATCTCTGAAAACTATACTTAGTGGCTTTGATTCATGGAAATTTGTTCTGCTTGTTTTGTGGAGACAGACATATCCTGGCAGTTCCCCACTTACTTCTACTGCAATGTTTGTGGCAAGAAGGAAATATGTTCTTCCCTTGTAGTCTTCTTTAAGCACAACCTGGCAGAAAGATGATTTCCATTAGGTGCAAGCAAAAGAGGGGAAGCTGATTTTTAAACATAAGATTCAAACCAAATGTCATTATAGCACATTAAAGAACAGCTCAAATACTTTCACTGTGCTTGTTTTGTTTTAGAAACACTGCTGGAAATATATGAGCAGTAGTTCAAAAAAAAAAAAACCACGTTAAAAAAGAACCTTTGCTGTTATGCTGGAATTTACTAAAAGATAAAGGAGTACACCATTTACCCATTTTAGCAATAGTCTCAGAAAACTACAAATGGTCACACCAGGGAAGTAATACAGACAATTTTGCACCTATAGCAACAGCTACTGGAGAGTGAGTGAGTGGGAGCAGAAGAAACAGGGCCTCAACACTGAAAGTCCTTGCTCCAGAGGATGAGAGGCTTCCCTCCATGGCAAGAGGCTGTGATCAGGTATTTGCCAAAAGATGCTGGTGAGCCTACAGGTAGCCAAATGTCTTACTGAGGTGCCTGGACTTATGAATCCATTAAAGTATTAGTACAGGTACTACCACAGATGATAAGCCCTGAAACAATTAAACAGAGTAAGTATATCAAAATTAGGAGTGCGGTATTTTAAAAGGAAGAAACCAACAAACAAAAAACTTCCTACATTGGAGAACAAACACCAAACAGAAAGCCCATGTCCTTTCTACATGACACTAGAATGATGATATTTTATGAGTAAATAGACAATCTGTTCATATTCCCTAAAAGAGTGTGAAAAATGTCTCAGATAAGTTTTTAACAACTTTTAAGTTTTCCTGCTTAAATAAGTAAGCTTCAGTTCTAAAAAAAAAAAAAAACAAAACCTCATCTTCAGCATATTTTATCCCCCAGTGACACCAGATGAATGAGAATCTGCTACACTATTAAAGCTTTATGAAAATTTAATTCATTATCAATACTATGATTTAATGATACATGGTTAAATGCTAAATATTAAATTAGCAATATAAAATGAGTCAAAGTGATGGCTTGGAATTTTAAACCACTTCAAGTTTTATTTAAGATCATCAGAGGTCAAAATGATCTGAGAATTACCTACCTTTCAAAAAATTTACATTCACAATTAAGACTGTGAGGGAATACAAAATGAAAAATTATGATAGTATTTCATATAAATATTTTGACCAAAATGAAAAGGTGCCATTAGAGTCATCCCAATTAAAAATAAAAATGCACTGATAAAATCACCAAGAACAAAAGTAGCCTGAAACCAATGCTGTGAATATTTTAAAATTTGTATTAAAAACTTTGTCATCATACCTGCATTTATTTTAAGCTTGACCCAAGTGCTTTACTCACTAAGCATTATCACTTTCAAGGTAAACCACATTTCTGTCTACCTCCTCTAGCAGTTACAGCTGCTGTGGTAGAGTTTTGTTGTTGTTGTTGCTTTTAACAGTAATAGCTAAAGGAAATTTGCAATATGCCATTGACATCGAAAAAGACGAACTATGTATAAATATCTCATGTGGATTTTTAAAAACTAAACCTAAGTCACATTAGAATCCCATAACTAGTCCTCATATATGATATCAGTGCAGTTACCTATAATATTCAAATAATTTTCCAACCAAATACCAAGGAACAATTTTAAATCAGAGAACCTGTTGTATTAAAATATTCCACAGACACCTTAGCACTATTGGTTGTGGGAAGGTATGGTTTCAGTGATGAGGGTTTTAACGGTTTTAATCCCACACACATGAGAAATTGATTCCACAGGCTAATCCACATATGGCTTAATACCTTAAACTTCAATCAACTGCTGGAAATATATTTTGTATTTGCCTATACACAGTATTTGGAAAGTTGAGCTTGGCAGAGCAAATATAGAGAGCTTAAATACAAAATGGAGTACATTGAGGAAAGTAGAATTAGAGTCGGATTTCCCAGTAGATTATCAGAGATTTACCTGGTATTTTCTAACTGACCCTTTCCCTTCTTCCCTTCTGAACCTCCACCCACCAGCTCCAACACACCCAGGTTCTATTTAAAAAGCAACCAGTAACCCAGCAGAGTAAAATAGGGTAGCACTAAGAAAAAAGTTCATGCTACTTTCCAGCCCACTCACTTATTTTAATGATTCATCAGGGAAACCCCAGTTGTTAAAATATACCTGAAATCTCATTAAATAGTAAAATAAAAAATGAAGAGCACGAAAAGATTTCTGCTTTGAAACATGTCATCAATGATTCCCCTAACAGAACCTATTAAGGGAAATATGCAATAAAAATATATTTTGCTATTGAATAAAAAAGTTTCCTCAAAGTATTATAAAACATTCTATTATCACATTGGGGGGGGGGGGCGGGGGCAGAGAGACAAGGATAAACGGATCCTATGAAAAGGTTATTTTTTAAAATTTCATAAAAGTCATTCATAGCAAATACATTCTAACCTCTAAAGCCTCAATGTAATCTCTGAAGACTGATAAATAATCAGATATCAAATGTAGTGCAAAAAACTCACAATCCTAAAATTATAGGCACTGATAATATTATACATAAATAAAGAAAAGTCTGACTAACAGTAAGGCATGAAATCCGATCCTGAGCATTAGTTTGAACTGAAAATAATGTACAACAGAAACTTATCATTATTTCATTATTTGATCATGGGGCATACAGCCTAATATTTATAATAACTTGTATACAACGGTGTATTTAAAAAGCAACATTTTTTTTTCTAAGTCTTAAATTCATACTGAAAAAGATGTGGCAGAAAATTCTATTCCCGCATAAGGCTACGGATATTCTAATTCCATCAACTCTGACTTTTGTTTCTTGTTGTGGTAACTAAGTGAGGATTTATGCACCCAAAGCAAAATTTGGTAAGATTTATATGCTACACCATTTGTGAGACAATCTAAAGCTATTTTCAAGCATGCTGTTCCAAATATATGATTTGCAATGATCTTTTAACACATGCTCTTTTAAAATTATAATCTTATATGCATATATGGCTATTTAATTTTCCATGACAAATATTTTCATTCTTTCTAGATTTGGGATATAACTTTCTGCTCAAAAATATCCATTACTTATGCCATGACTTGAATTAACACAAAATCTTGGGTATAACTATCAGTATCAAATGCAAATTCAAAAAATACCTACCCATACCAACATTATGATTTATTATTCACTTATTTTCACACATATGTAATTTCCACTAACAACTAGATGTGCATGTGTGTGTGTATGTGTATATATATATATATATATATATATATGTGTGTGTGTATGTATATGTATATCTATTACAAGTTCATTACCTTACATTTTTTAAAGTTATATTCAACATTATATAGCAAAATTATAACTTTGAAAATTTTTGTGAGTATACTGGTTTAATTCTACTGACAAAATACTAACCTTCTTTCAATTTTTCATTGCTATCAATTTCATGAATAACTTTAAACTATAAAACCAGCAATGAATTAGTTCTACTGAATACTAAGATTTTTTCAATTTGCTGACATTTTAAAATGTGGCAGCAAATTTATGAATCAATAGAATATTTTATACCAGAAAATTATGTCATCACTCATTTGAACTATTGCATTACCCTTTTAACTGGGTCTCCATGCCACCACACAATCTGGTTCCCAACACACCACTGTCCATAATCCAGCCACAAATAGTCATCCAAAATGCAAATCTGATCATGAAGTGACAAGCTCACATACCTTCCATATCTCCATCACCTAAGGACAAAACCCAAGGCACTAGACATGGCAGTTATGACCTTCCTTTTCAGGCCTGTTCCTTTCTTTTCACTGCAGCCTTGCTTCCCCTTCTCCCACTTCAATCCTCTTCCTCTACTTCCCCAATGTCATCGGAGCAATATCAAGCACTCACACTCATGTAGCTATTTTATATTTCTGTGACATTACATCTTTATCTCTTTTCTATCAGTCTTTTCTTCAAGTTCATCTGATGAAATTTTCTTACAATTTCTGCACATCAATCACCAACTCTATGAAGTCTTTCCCTGAACATTTCATAAACATGACTTGTTTTCTACTCTGTACGGTATCATAAGACTTTTTTCACTCTATTTCTGCATTCTGCTTCCTATGGGGCTGTAAAAAATTTGGAAGATAAGGGAACATGTCATTGTTTTCTCAAAGGGCTATCCCAGGATCTGCTACAGAGTGAATGTCACTAAGCTTTTTGTAAAGGTGAACTGAAGATTAGGAGGAAATGGGAAGTTGATTCTGCCTTTAAAGAAGTAACATTGCTTTCACCTTAACACCAGTCCTGAGCAAATCAGTGTCAGGAAGCAGCGCTATACCTGTTACTAATGATTTCCATTATTCCTGAAGCCTAGACTAAATCAAATAGCTAGTACAACTGAATACATTTTATATTTATTCTTTTTTCTTGCTGTTCACAGAAATCAGAATTTACTGAAATGAATAAATTATTTTCGTGTAGATACGTGTTTATCCTAACCTACTAATACAACAGAAGTAACTGTGATTAAAGAAGAGGGAGAAATACCATAAGCAACTGAATTCTAGGCCAAAGCAAGTTTCAAGGCCTAAGAGAATATCTGTGAGATCCATGAATTTTGAAAATCACCTACAGTTTTTTATTCTGTTTGATCTCTTGTCATCCTAGTTTAATACTAGACATGGAAGTAGGATGAGAAACCAATTCCCTCATCATCAATCTGGAGGTCCCATTCCACATTTAGTAATTAGGCTTTTATTTAATGGGGAAGAAAAAAAGGCATTTTAAAATACTTTCTGCCAACAATTATGCATTTTATAAAAGTTTGACAAGATGAATAATGCATTTGCTTTCTCAAGATGGCAATTCTCCAAGCCTTCCACCTTCCTGAAACAGGCTGCAAATCAGCTCAGTGGGAGAAAATGGGGCTATATGACCCATTCAGATATGGACACCTATGTGCAGAAGCCAGCGTGAATTGCAAAATCATAGGTGGAAGGAAGGCTGCTGCCACTGTTCCACCACTTCTCTTTTACAGAAGAAGAAATAGAGACTATTGGAATCAAAGAATAAGTGACAGAAAAAACAAATATCACACATATGTGGAATCCAGAAAAATGGTACAGATGAACTTATTCAGAAGGCAGAAATAGAGACACAGATGTAGAGAACAAACATATGGACACTAAGGGAGGAAGCGGGAGTAGGATGGATTAGAATACTGGGATTGACATATATACACTACTATCTATAAAGTAGATAACTAATGAGAACCTACTGCATAGCACAAGGAACTCTCAGTGCTCTGTGGTGACCTAAATGCGAAGGAAATCCAAAAAAGAGGGGATACATGTATACATATAGCTGATTCACTTTGCTCTACAGCACACACTAACATAATATTGTAAAGCAACTATAGTCCAATAAAAAATAATAATAAAATAGAATTTAAAAATTTAAAATTTTAATGTTTAATTACAAAAATTTTTAATGTGATAGAGCAAGGGTTTAAACTCAGAGCTTCTAACCCCATATTCACATATTTTCCCATTGAGCTTCACTCCAGGCATATGATATAACCTAAGTAAAAGATGCCTCCATTTTCTAATCTTGGTAGTTTTTGCATTAAATAACAATATTATTATTATGTAAATAATATACTGCAGTATAAATGTATATGTTCATGGGATGTAAATGTCACTATTCGATGATAAATGCATTTATTGTATAATATGGCTAATATTGGGGCTCTCTCAGGGGCTCAGTAAAGAATCTGCCGGCCAAGTGCAGGAAACACAGGTTCGATCCTTAGATCACGAAGATGTTCTGGAGGAGGAAATGGCAACTCACTCCAGTATTCTTGCCTGGGAAATCCCATGAGGAGCCTGGTAGGCTACAGTCATGGGGCTGCAAAAAAGTCAGACACGACTTAGTGACTAAACAACAACAAACATATGTAATGATAACTCCCATTAGTCTGTAAACCTAGGACACTGGTGATGTAAGTCACACAGAACTGAACATCAAATAGTTAGGATCACAAATCTCAAACTTCTGTGATTTCTTCCTGAGTCCAGCATAATCAATCCTCTCCCTTTACCTCACAACTTTTATCCATCACCCACCAGCTCTAGACTGGCAACTTTTTGATAGGATAACAAGATGGATGAAGGACAATATCCAAGATTGATGTAACAAGAATGGAGTGTGAAGTGGGAGGGGAGAAGTCAGGCATAGGGCTATGTAGGAAATTATTTCATAAGCTGCTACAGTCACCATTAAACAAAGTCCAAGTGCCCTTGATAAAACAATCTGTAGTACTTCTCAGTGCTTATTCCCTGTAGACCACATTTACATGAGTGATTATATAGGACCCATTTCCTCCCCTGGATATTAAGTTCCATGAGGATACTGAACAGGTCTACTTGCTTACCACTAGACCCTCAGCAAGTAGCAAACAGAAGTTGTTCAACAAATGTGGTTGAGTCAATAAACCATAAAACCCTGTAAAAATGGCATTGATAATTTCTTCCTATTTCATTCAAGGTCGCAAATACTCACCCTTTACTACCACTAATTACTATTTACTCTCACAAACGTAACTTAATGCACACATTCTATCATCATCTAAATATAAGAGGTAGCATTTTATCATATTCAAAATGATACACTTTCTAAGGAAAACAGTTCTACCAATAGTCCTGGTAAGGTGTTTAGAAGTCATGTTGCACATCATGGGCAACTCTACCTTCTCTGAGCTGACTAGACTCCGTAAGAATATTTAACCCAAGGACAGTCAAGTCTATAACCTGAAAGATTCAACTGGTTAACCATTAGACTGACATTTTTTATTAGACAGAGTCATTATCTTGCTACTCTACATTGACTTCTATGCCAAATTTTAACTCAGACCTGGTTTGTGCAAGGTAATTATAAATATACACACCACAGAAATTTAAAATAAAATGACTGGTTCTTAACTACACCAGTGCTAACATTTTCTAAGAATTTACTCCGTATTAACTAAGCCAAAAATTGTTGAGACATTCCCTCTTCTAGTAGGAGGCACATGTCACATTTTCAGTTAATTCTGAAACTGAAATAGCAAGGTTACTCTAACACAAATACATTCTCAATGTCCTATTTGAAGTACTACAACCCAAGCAAACATGGGTGGCATTCCCCTGATGAGTTGAAATAAATGTCACCAAGCATAATGTTCTGGATTTACTCACTTCCACTGAAAAATAAAAAGGACATAATCTCACAATCCAATCTGTTTATCAGTGAGGGAAATCAACTTAAAAGAAATACAAAATCCAGGGGCAAAAGAATATCAGGCAAACAGTTCGGAGACAAAAGAGAAATTTCCATAGAGGATTAGAGGGCTAGAAATGGAAATCCTTAGTACTGATGTTAGATATCTTTAATATTTTAATATTCATTTTGTATCAATTAAAGTACCCTGCAGTAACATGCTTTTTTTAAATGGTATTAGGAAATATGAGGGAAAGGCAAGATTAGAATCTGTCCTTTAAAATCCAAATCAACAAAATCATAAAGACGTATCAATTGAAATATTTAGTATTTTAACTTCTCTCATCTCCAAAGTTCCACATGAACACAGAAGTTTACTAGAAATAGCATTAGTTAAAAGTACGTTTTCTTCTATTTGTTTATTGCAGAAGGTTTTTTTCTAGTTGTCATATATTTCTTAAGCAGCTTGTGATTTGCCAACAGTCTAAGACATATATTGGTGATTTATGAAGTCATCTCTAGATAGAGTTTAGAGATTGTTACTGATAAATTTTTAAAAGTCCAGAAACCCAGTTTAGACCAGGGCTGAGTAAATCTGGGGCTAATAGATGCGGTAATGAGAGCTGTATCACTATTTTTAAATATTACAAAGGGCATATCACTAGCTACTCACTATTATAAGAAAAAGAGTCAGTCTGATAATAATAGACTGGGATTTTAATATCATGAAGGTATTTAGGAATGAGTCTGTTGAGTAAAGTAAAGGCATTATGCAAACAAGGATGGATAATTTCTAGAATGTCTGCTATTCTCCATAGTTTTGCACAGGCTGGCCCATATCATCTGACACAAAAGTTTCCACTAAAGAAGATAAGAAGCATAGCTCAAAGTTCCCTGATTGGAGCAAGCACTATGCCTTTTATCTATCTAGTGGCCTTGTTTGTCACTATTATCTCTTTATCAAATGGTTTTTCAAGGAGACATTCCAATGATACAAATATTTTGTCTAATGAGGCAGACCTTACAGTACACAGTATTCTTTGCAAACTACTCAAAGCCACATTCTGCAACCTCACCATCTCTTAAGTTAGTAATTTAATGGTTTGTAAATAGTGCATTCAAATAAGAGTAAGGTAGCCTGAGAGTTAATTAATTCTCCCTTGCATCCCTATCCAGCATATATGCCTACCTTATCTGGGACTCTAAGTCTCTAGATTAATTAGCATTCAAAGTCAACAAACAGCCTGAATCACTGTAGAGAGAGATTATAACTTAAACTCCTAAAACTAGGTACATAATATTATGTATTTCATATAATAGTTCTTCAATTGATCTTAGTAGAACTGAATGACATAAAGAATACCTTGTTTCTGTTTATTATCCCTCTTGTTCAATGTTCCTTTTCCTGCTTTGTTTCTAAACTTTACTTGCAAGAACTAAATTTAAAATATCAAATAAACTCCTTCAAACTGTTTAGAGTAAATGTCTGCAGGGCACAATGTGTTACCCCCTCCCGGGAGGACCTATATATGACAAAGGAGCAACAGGTGATGATGAAATTTCAGCCATCTGCAAAGTGCAGTTGACCCGTGAACAACGAGAGGAAGAGGGGGTTAATCCATGTATAATTCATAGTAGGTTCCTCTCAATGTGTGAATTCAACCAACCACAGACCCAGAGGACTGCAGTATTTACTACTGAAAACATCTCAGTATATGCAGACCCGCGCAGGTCAAATTTGAGTGGTTCAAGAGTCAACTGTAGATCAGGATAGTTTGTGAATTAAAAGGACACTTCTCAGGTACTGAAGGCTGGTGCCTACTCTACTAATGTATAATGCTAAATTTGCTTGGAAGGATTAAAACATCCTTTCACATTAGAACATAATACAAAAGGCTTTAAAACTATGCATATCTTTTAATTCAAAACTTCTTATAAGAATTAACTCTGCAACTTGTCAAGAATCTTTTAATTAAAGTCTTTGCCAAAAATTGAAAGCAATCAAAATATAGAAAAAAAAAAAAAAAAGGCGGGGGGGGGGGAAATCTCTGATGATCAAATGATTAATGATCAAAAATCATAACAAAAACTGTTTACTGCGAATTCTTGGCAGTCCAGTGGTTAAGACCCCATACTTCCACCACAGGTGTGCAGGTTCAATCCCTGGTCAAGGAACTAAGATTATGCTCTGTGGTGTGATTAAAAAAAAAAACAAAAAACTGCATATTGGCATGGGAAAATGTCTTAACTATTGTATGACTGCAGGAAATGAATATACAAAAATATATGATGAAAAGATGTAGATGAGCATGAAGACGCATGCATGCACACATGTAGACATAAATCATAAATAATCATTTATGATAGAATTACGAGTGATTTTGTTTTTCTCTTTGTGCTTCATTTTATTCTTCAAGTTATCCTCATTGAATTTGTTGCAACTTGTAATTAAAAGAAACTATAAATTTTTCTTAACTTTAGGGAAGGAGGCCAAATTGTTTGAAATGACATACTACTCACCAATTTCTGAACTCCCCTCCAGGAGATTGCAAGTGGTCTTCAAATTATTTTAACTACTTTTTCTATAAAGAAACTTATTAAAAACTATCATCAAGGGTTAAACTAATGGATTTAGGGTTAGTCACAAACACTATAATTTGATTTTGCAAATACTGCTTATCTAATGCTTGAAATACAATAATTAATTTAAAATGTACTTGAATTATTACATAATTGTAAACAGATCAAGATCTTTATTTACTATATATAGGAAAACTAGAGGTATATTTTGATAGTGTGTTAGGAACTAAAATACTATTTTGTACTTATGGTTTTGAATAGGAACATGGGTAGGTATAGCATGAGCTCAAAGTTTTAAATCAAGTTCAAGCAAAATGTCAAAATTAATTTGAGCCTTAAATACTTAGGTATGGGTCTTGAAATGAGAGGAAATATTCAATTAAGGTGAATAAAATTGAAAAGAACTTCTAGTTTCACACAATTTCCAAAGTGTCTGTACTAAGAAAGCAGAAAAATGTACTGCATAATCATCCATATGTGTTACACATGTTTAAAAAAAGAAAAAGACTGATTGGCTATCCAACTACAAGAGACACTATCTTAAAAGACTGTCTCCTCTCATAGCCACTCAGATATTTCCTATATTTAGATACAGGCAATAGGAGAATGGATACTCAATTAATTTGATTGAAAACCTGATACAGTTGAATTTTATGACATGTGAATTATATCTCAATAAAACTGTTAAACATAAATAAATAAATAAACATTAATTCAATGGCCTGCCTCTTGAGAAATCTGTATGCAGGTCATGAAGCAACAGTTAGAACTGGACATGGAACGACAGACCAGTTCCAAATAGGGAAAGGAGTACGTCAAGGCTGTATATTGTCACCCTGCTTATTTAACTTATATGCTGAGTACATCATGAGAAATGCTGGGCTGGAAGAAGCACAAGCTGGAATCAAGACTGCCGGGAGAAATATCAATAACCTCAGATATGCAGATGACACTATCGTTATGGCAGAAAGTGAAGATGAACTAAAGAGCCTCTTGATGAAAGTGAAAGAGGAGAGTGAAAACGCTGGCTTAAAGCTCAACATTCAGAAAATGAAGATCATGGCATCTGGTCCCATCACTTCATGGCAAATAGATGGGGAAACAGTGGAAACAGTGACAGACTTTATTTTTGGGGGCTTCAAAATCACTGCAGATTGCGCCTACAGCCATGAAATTAAAAGACGCTTGCTCCTTGGAAGAAAAGTTATGACCAACCTAGACAGCATATTAAAACGCAGAGACATTACTTTGTCAACAAAGGTCCATCTAGTCAAGGCTATGGTTTTTCCAGTAGTCATGTATGGGTATGAGAGTTGGACTCTAAAGAAAGCTGAGCACTGAAGAATTGATGCTTTTGAACTGTGGTGTTGGAGAAGACTCTTGAGAGTCCCTTGGACAGCAAGGGGATCCAGCCAGTCCATCCTAAAGGAAATAAGTCCTGCATATTCATTGGAAGGACTGATGATGAAGCTAAAACTCCAATACTTTGGCCACCTGATCCAAAGAACTGACTCATTGGACAAGACCCTAATGCTGGGAAAGATTGAAGGCGGGAGGAGAAGGGGATTACAGAGGAAGAGATGGTTGGATGGCCTCACTGACTCAATGGACATGAGTTTGAGTAAACTGTGAGAGTTGGTGATGGACGGGGAGGCCTGGCATGCTACAATCCATGGGATCGCAAAGAGTCAGACATAACTGAGCAACTGAACTGAACTCAATGGTAACTTAGACTTAGTAAATAAATATTTTTAAATAAAGCTTCCAAGTTCTAGTACTTTTTACAATTGAAATGCCATGTTTCATTTTCAAATAAGAAGAAATAACTGTATTATTCCTGGAATTGTTTTCCAATATAACCATTTCATAGTATTTAACTTTTGAAATCATCTATACATTATTTTGCCAACAAAGGTCCATCTAGTCAAGGCTATGGTTTTTCCAGTGGTCATGTATGGATGTGAGAGTTGGACTGTGAAGAAAGCTGAATGCCGAAGAATTGATGCTTTGAACTGTGGTGTTGGAGAAGTCTCTTGAGAGTCCCTTGGACTGCAAGGAGATCCAACCAGTCTATTCTGAAGGAGATCAGCCCTGGGATTTCTTTGGAAGGAATGATGCTAAAGCTGAAACTCCAGTACTTTGGCCACCTCATGCGAAGAGTTGACTCATTGGAAAAGACTCTGATGCTGGAGGCATTGGGGGCAGGAGAAGGGGACGACAGAGGATGAGATGGCTGGATGGCATCACCGACTCGATGGACGTGAGTCTGAGTGAACTCCGGGAGTTGGTGATGGACAGGGAGGCCTGGAGTGCTGCAATTCATGGGGTGGCAAAGAGTCAGACACGACTGAGCGACTGAACTGAACTGATACTGAAAAACTAGGGCCTCCCTTATAGCTCAGCTGATAAAGAATTTGCCTACAATGCAGGAGACCTGGATTTGATCCCTGGGTTGGAAAGATCTCTGAAGAGGGTATGCCAACCCACTCCAGTATTCTTGCCTGGAGAATTCTCATGGACAGAGGAAACTAGTGGGTTCCAGTCCCTGGGGTCGCAGAGTTGGACATTAGTAAGCACAGCACAAGACCATACTGAAAAACTTAGCCTCCAAATCTAGAAAGAAAACAATCTACAACTAAAAGAATATAAATAATTAAAAATTAGTCTCCAGAAAAGATAAAAACACTAATAAAAATACGAAACATGTAAATGAAAAATTGGATGCCAGTTTATCATTCCATCTATTTTTAGAGAGACACTAAGGAAATACTTAGTGTCTTTTCCTTTAGACATTAAGGAAATAATTATCAATATATAATTTTCCATATTTTAAAATGAGCACGAACTTTATATGAAAAATAAATCCTAATCCCAGGAAAGTGCCATGTGGCATTTTTTAACTTTATTACCACTTTGTTGACTCTCTGTCCCAGAGCAGATCACCTCCAACATTAATACTCTGACCTTATAGAAAAGTGACAGATAAAGTTTATGGTGAGAAAAAATGAGTTTTTATGGGTTTCCAAAAGGGAATTCTTAGGACACTGAAAGCCATATAATAATATTGATTTGATACCCAACTTTTTTACTGCCAAATTACAAACTTCAGATTTCTGGAAAAATGTCCAAGTGAACTTACAGTAAAATACAGTAAAAGAGAAGCCTGAGCTCACGATAAAAAGTCTAAATCACTTTGCAAACTTTAAATATACATATGCAATATATTTTTTTTTAATCAGATCTTTTTTAAGTTTTTAGTATCCCAAGGTTGACCTTTCACTTTGGGACTGAGTGATTTTCTTCCAGACATTTATACAAAGTCACACATAAGCTCACACCTTTCTGAACAAATAATTTCCATGATTATTTCTAGTTCCCTTCTCTTTTAAAGGCAAATGTACAAGGTACAGACACAAGGATTACTTTCTTGTAAAACTATCTTCAAAAATCAATTAGAATATTCAAAATATTCCATTTTCACAAATGAAAATAAGTTACTTGCTGAAATGACAGTCTTCCATTTCACTGCCTTAAAAATTAAGCTGGCATGGATAATAAAAGAGTTTTCTAACTGGATATGCTTGCATTCAAATATTTTTAAAACAAATACTAATCCATAATTAGATTTCACAGGCACAACCTATAGAAAATAGAATCTGCCTTTATTTTTCTGAGAGCAATGTTAATGATTTGATATCATAAAATTTGTAACAAAATCACTGCTTGCACAAGCCAATAAACAAACCTTCAGATGAATGTTTATTTTCCTTTACAGTCTAGTTTTGTTTGTTTGTTTTTTACCATTCATTCAGCAAATATCCATTGTGCCTACCACACACCCATTGCTGCTCTGGGTATCTGGGGATAAACTGGGCAACAAAACAAACGTTCCTGTTATTATAAGAAATTTCTTCTTAATTGGAATAAAAAGACAATCATGAAGTAAATGTATATCAGATGGTAGCAAGTACTATAAAGAAAAATTACACAAGGTAATAGAGAATAAGGTGCTGAGCACAGGGGCTGGGGAAGAGTAGGACTTTATATGGAGTTGTCAGAGGACATTTCACTGACGGTGAGATGACATCTAAACAGTAACCAGAAGAAGAGAGGGAAGGGGCTCTGAAGATGTGGATGGTAAGCCTTCCAAGCAGCAGGCAGAGCTAGAGCCTGAGATGGAATATACTCACCATGTGAAGACAGCAGGAAGGTCTGTGTGACAACAACAAGCACTTACTGAATGATAACATTCTAAAAATTATGCTAAGTGTTTGGTGATATTAAAGTGACCCAAATATTAATTACAATACAGACTTAAAATGTTATAAACCATTTGAACTGGGTCTCAAAGAGGGACCAATACCAAGTACTACTTCAAGAAGATGAACCAAGGGGTCAGAAAGTACAGTGGGTCAAGATCCCAGTAACAAAGACAAGCTGAAGAAACGTGTAGATACTCTTGGTTCATTCAGCAACTGTTCAACTCTTTTCTCCTTTTGCTTTCTTCAAGAATTCAGACTAAAATACTTAGTTTCCCAGATACAAGGAAGACTGTTTCACAGTCTTCCAAAATGACATTAAGTGGAAAGAAGGCTCAAAACTGGAAAGCAGCCACTTTGGGAGCCAGGACAATGCTGAACACCTCTGAACAAATCAACAACCTGTAGAACTTTAAGCTGACTCATCCCAGGCCTCTGGTATCAGGCCCTCCTCTCCCAATTCCTTCTGCCCTTAGCCTTGTTCATCATCCTCAAACTCAGCTACATTTAATCTGTCTTCTTTTTTCTTCCTCTGAAACTTATGGATATTTTAGCATCCATCCTCTACTCAAAAACCAATGAATGTTCCTACCTGAGAAAGAAAATTACTTAACAGGAAACAAGTGTGTGCGTGCATGCGTGCTCAGTCGCTAAGTCGTATCCTACTCTCTGTAACCTCATGAACTGCAGCCTGCCAGGCTCCTCTGTCCATAGAATTTTCCAGGCAAGAATCCTGGAGTGAGTTGCCATTTCCTTTTCTAGAGGATCTTCCTGACCTAGGGATCCAAGCTGCATCTCCTCTGTCTCTTGCATTGCCAGGCAGATTCTTTACCACTGAATTCCTTTCTAGCCTCAGTTCCCATCACTGTCACAGACACTGTTACTTCAAATGCAAGACTCCCTTGCCATTTTTCAAACATTCCATATACATCCCCACCATCATGCACAACTAGTGCTGTTTCTTCTTTTGGGAATCCTTTCACCTTTAGTACCTGTCAAATTCCTACATAAATATAGCTCAAGACTTCATTGAAACCGCATCTCATCCATGAAGGTTTAAGGCAATTGCTTACCCATATTCTTGCTGGGAAAATCCTATGGACAGCAGACCCTGGGAGGCTACAAAAAATCCATAGGGTCACAAAGAGACAGACACAACTGAGTACCTGAGCAAATTCATCCCATCAGAAGTAATTACTCCTTCCTTTGTAGTAACACCAACTTCACTTGCACCCTAATAACAGCAGTTACCACAATCTTACTCACACTATAGAGTATGTGTGTGTCTTCCCAACCAGATTTTGTTTCTGTGGCAACAGTTTGTGTACAATCCATGTTTATATCTATGCAAATCCCAGCAAAGTACTTTGCACACAAGGCATTTCAATAAATGTGTTTCAAATTCTCATCAAAAGATTATAAGAAGCCTTCACAAAAGGTGAAGGGGAAAAAAGAGGTATTCCTGAATTGAAAATTACAGCAGCATCATAAAGTCAGGTGTCCAGTTATTCAAATAAGCTCTAAATCATTGTAAATATCATTGAATGAGAACATAAAGACAACAAAAAATAAACCATGAGTGGTTACTGGGCAGCATAAAATTAAAGAAGAATGGGGAAATGAAAAGTGTAAAGCTACCTATATTAGGAAGCATTACCAAGGAATACTCAAACAATTCATTTAACAAGTACTTACTAAGCGCCTACTTCAGCCCAGAAACTCTATTAATTGCTGAGAATACGAAGGTGAAAATATTGAGAAAGGGCTGAACTTTTACAAGGAGTATTTTTTTTAATTTTAATTAGAGGCTAATTACTTTACAATATTGTGGTGGTTTTTGCCATGCATTCACATGAATCAGCCATGGGTGTACAAGGAGTATTTTTAAGTTCAAAGTGTTGGCCTATAAATGATTACTTCCTGAAGTATGACCAAAACAGCATCTGAAGGACCTAAAGACTATGGATACCCAAATTTCAAATCCAAATCTAGAAAATGATCTTGCCTAAATTGTGATTATGTAGGCATTCTCTCCCAGGACTGCTTCTGAATGTTAAAAGGGCTTCCTTTCTTTTCAGTGACTATAAACTGCTCAGATAGAAAATTTGAGTTCCAGATACTTGAATCCATTCCCTATCCTGAGATAAGTTCTATCCATGCACAGGTTGTTTTAATAATTAAGGTAACAACAACCCTGCCATCATGAATAAAGAGGCAGGAATTTATTAAAACAGTGCTATCTAGGGGATGTCGTGTGGGAGATGAGTGGATAGTCGTCTGCTTTGTCCTCTGAGGTCAAAGTAAAAGAAACAGAATGAAAGTACAACAAAAAGGACTTAGGTTAGACATGGGAAGAATTGTGAGGCACTGGTTCATGCTGCCAAGATTCACTCTGAGCCTTTTCTTCTGTAGATCTTGGGGCGGGGGAAAGAGGTAGCCTGCTTAGTTTAGAGCAAAGCAAGCAGATACAAAGATGACTTCGTAGGGACTCTTTTGGACATGTTTTACTATTGTATGTAACCATTTGCATGTGGACTGGAAACATATGACACTATCACTCTTAAGAATTAAAAGAAAGAATATACCCAAAATGCCATCTAGTATAAAATCTGATTTAGTGGGCTCTTAGCCACAAGGCCTCCAAGGATCTAATAACTCCTTTCTATAAACCAACATCAATAACGTAAATTATCAAATGACTTATTTGCCTTTTTAATAAACTAGAATTACTTATTTCTTCAAAAACTGAACATATCCTTGTTTAAACAATGATCCATGCATGGAGTTAAAAAGAAATTATATCTTTTTATTTACCCATGGAATAACTCGATCCAACAAAAGTACTGGTACTAAGTTATTCTGAGGATTTTTCTATAAGCTTTGTAACTGAGTATCTTCTATTCAAAACAACTGACATCTTTACACTGATGTCCCCTTAGCCATAATGAACAACTGTATAAAATTTAGTCCACAACCCCTCACAAATTAAAAACATGACTGTGCCCTTTACATGTATAAATGATATATACCAATATTAACAAATGTAATATATTTCTTAAAATTCATTCATTCAACAAGTGTTTTATTGAGGGTCTATCTAGGCACTATGCTAGGGGTAGGGACAACAAGATGTCCTAATTAGAGTTCCTGCTCTCAGTCACAGAAACTTAACATCACAATATCAAAACGCACCGTACTGAATGTCAAAAGGAAACAAACCTTAAGTTGCTTTCTACAAGTACTCAGAAAATTCAAAGGTCCAAGCAACTAACTATACAAAAGAACTAAGCAAGTATGTCAGATAACTTTAGGATGGGTCACCGACACTCTTTCCAATTCTCCTTCTCCTTGCCTTCCTCCAAAATAAAGGCTCAAAAGCTAAAACATCTTTTTTAAATTCTTGCCCACAGTAGTAGGCATCTGAATTAAATTTGTCCATTTCAGTCCATTTTAGTTCACTGATTCCTAAGATGTAGATGTTCACTCTTGCCATCTCCTACTTGACCATCTCCAATTTACCTTGATTCATGGACCTAACATTGCAGGTTCCCATGCAATATTGTTCTTTAAAGCACTGGACTTTACTTTCACCACCAGACACATCTACAACTGAGCATCATTTCTGCTTTGGCCCAGTCACTTCATTCTTTCTGGAGCTATTAGTAACTGCCCTCAACTCTTCCCCAGTAGCATACTGGACACCTTCCGACCTGGGGGGGTGGGGGTGGGGGGGGGTGGGGGGGGGTGGGCTTCATCGTCTGGTGTCATATCTTTTTGCCTGTTCATATTGTCCACGGTGTTCCCACATAAGAATACTGGAGTGGGTTGCCATTTCCTCCTCCAGTGGACCATGTTTTGTCAGAACCCTTCACTAAGACCCGTCCATCTTGGATAGCCTTGCATGGCATGGCTCATAGCTTCATTGAGTTACATGAGCCCCTTTGCCACAAGGCTGTGATCCATGAAGGGTTAAACAAAGAACTTCACAGTATTTCTACAAAGGCACCTAGTGGCCTCCTGAACTCCACTGTATGGCAGGAATTGATGTGATCCTCTCCTTTTAGATCTTTTTTTTTATTTATTTGTTTTTAATTAAAGATAGGTGGATTTTCCAGGTGGCTCAGTGGTAAAGAATCTAACTCCCAATGCAGGAGAAGCAGGTTCGATCCCTGGGTCAGGAAGATCCCCTGGAAGAAGAAATGACACCCACTGCAATATTCTTGCTTGGATAATCCCATGGACAGAGGAGCCTGACAGGCTATAGTCCATGAGGTCGCAGAGAGTCAGACATGACTTAGCAACTGAACACACAGGCAATTAAAAGATAACCTGCTTTACAATGTGCGTTGGTTTCTGCCATATAACAACGTGAATCAGCTGTAAGTATATCCTGTCCCTCTAAAGCCTCCCTCCCAACCACCCCTACACCCCACCCCTCTAGGTCTTCACAGAGCACCAGGCCGAGCTCCCTATGCTATACAGCAACTTCCCACTAGCTGTCTATTTTACACATGGTAATGTAGATATGTCAATGCTACTCTCTCAATTTGTCCCATCCTCTCCTTCCTCCACTGTAGCCACAAGTCCGTTCTCTTCATCTGCGCCTCCTAAAATGATTTTTATCTCATTCTAGAGGTGGTTAAGCTCCAGGAGTTGGTGATGGACAGGGAAGCCTGGCGTGCTACAGTCCATGGGGTTTCAAAGAGTAGGACACAACTGAGCAACTGAATTGAACTAAGAGGTAGTTATGTGACACACATTTTATCCCTGAGATGCAGGCAGAAGTCCCCATGAACAAGCATCTGTTTCTGAAGAAAAAGAGAAAGCTCTCCATGAAAACTTGGTTTCTGGGCTCCCTTTACTTTTCTTCCAGCTTCAAAGTAAACACAATTTCTATAGGTACAAATGTCATCTGCGGAATAAGAAGTAAGCATTTTGCACCAAGGATGAGGGAACACGATGATGTTACCTGGACCTTTGATGGCATCTACCTCCAGACTTCTTATAACAGGAGACATATAAAATCCTTACTCACTTAAGTCACAGTCAGTAAGATTTTCTGCTACTTGGAGCCAGGGGCATTTTTACCATTAAAAGGAAGCCACAACAGAGATGTTTAAGTCGGACTATCTACGACTCCTTCTTGCTTGAGCCAGAGGCTGTGATCTAGTCCTTTCTAACTAGAAGAAATAAAAACAATTTTGAATTTGCATGTGTACAGTTTTACTACAATCTTCTATAACCCAGATTACTTAAATAAATATGTTCTAACTCTTCCGTGGATATTCATTTGTTGTATAGTCATTACAAGATTTTTTATTTCTTTTCCTAACTGAAACTTTCAATACCCCAAACCTATAAAATAATATTTCTTACAGTATGATATAGATCACTCATATATGTAATATACACTAATATACAGCTGAAGAAAGGGGTAAGAAATGAGAATGGAGAGAGAAAACAAGAGGAACCTAGTTAATTTGAAAGTATAAACTATGTTTTTCAATTTTGTGAGCATCTTTAAAAAGTATCTTCATAATGAATTAAGACCCCAAGATTAACAGAATTTTTAAAATAGGAAAGATTCCCCCAACTTGAAACCACTGTCTCTGTTTTTTGGAAAATTTTTAACTTGAAAAATATAAAGACTTCCCTGGCAGTCCTCCTCCCCTCCTCCTCCTAAGTCGCTTCAGTCGTGTCCGACTCTGTGCAACCCCATAGACGGCAGCCCACCAGGCTCCCCCGTCCCTGGGATTCTCCAGGCAAGAACACTGGAGTGGGTTGCCATTTCCTTCTCCAATGCATGAAAGTGGAAAGTGAAAGTGAAGTCACTCAGTCGTGTCTGACTCTTAGCGACCCCATGGACTGCAGCCTACCAGCTTCCTCCGTACATGGGATTTTCCAGGCAAGAGTACTGGAGTTGGGTGCCATTGCCTTCTCCGCCCTGGCAGTCCAGTGGTTAACATTTCATGCTTCCAATGTAGGGAGCACAGGTTCAATCCCTGAGCCGGGAACTAAGATTCCATACACTGTGTGGCAAAGCCAAAAACAGAAAAGCATGTATCAACAAGTATTGTTCATCAAACTGATTGATCACTAGAATTATTATATCACTGCACTATCCCATCTATTTCTAGTAGCCGCCCTAAGATAGTAATCTCTCCCTATGTAAGTTTCAACTGGACATATTGTAAGTGTGTACTGTTCTTGGGATAGTTTCAATTGTACACTGCTAAAAGATTCATTAATTTCAACCACCATCAACTCCATATGCCACATATACTTTTTTCTGCCTTTTGTGTTCAAACATATTTCACTGTGGCCATTCAGAGGAAAATTATACATTCCAATAACACTTGAGTTCCCCTCAGTTACCCTTTCAGTGGCCAGGGTAATGACAGAGTAAAGAATCGTGTTCTTCACAGGCTCTCTCTCTTTTTTTTTCCTCTCCCATTTGGGAGAATTTCAGTTTCAAATCTCTTGTGCCAAGAAGCAATGGGTAATGTCTAATGCTCTTCTCTAACAGTAGCTTACTCTGGCGGGAACGGGAGGAGAGGCAGGAGAAATCACTCACATTCCCAGCTTTGAAAAAGTCTCAGCATATGGAATAAGCAATCTCTTACTCTATTTTCCTAAAATAGAATTATGGAATCATAATAGGTAAAGGGGCCAGAGGAAAAGGAAACAGAATTAGAAATTTTACAACTATCTGTAAGTATGGGTAATGGCTAAAATTTAACCCTAAATTCCCAGTGATATTAGTCCAAGAAAACACCTATAATTCATAAAACCTGGGGCTTATATATCACTTGGCATTGTTCATAAGTAGAGACTTCCTCTGTAAAAAGGATTTTTAAAACCACATTCTCATGAGACAGCAAGAATGGGAGAAATAAGGATAATAAGCATAGATAACACAAATGCCTTGGTTTTAAAATCCACACTCAAAGACAATCTACCACAATCCCTATGACCTCAAAAGAAAATTCAGAGAATAAGTCTCCTTTGTTTATGTCATCTCAGCTTCAATTCCATCAGCAGTTATCTCCTTTAAAACAAATATTTCTAGGGCCCTTACACGATAGGAAGTCCTTTTTCTCAGGCCCATTTTTATTTGGTTATCTTTTTAGGTGCACTAAAGATTGAGTTTACAATAAGCTGAACAGACAGCGTACAAAAGGCTTTTAGAACTATACCATATGGTCCAGGGAAGGGAACAATCTGGACGATCCCCATTTCAATCTGCAAGCTTGTCCACCTCTATAACACATTATACCACTGTAATAAAATATTAAGATGGAAACGTAAAAGCGAAAATAGTCTATCTTTAGCATTACCAGGCAACCACACTTCTGAAAATTTACTGATAAACTTAATAAACATTTAATTTATATTCTGAAATTTTGGTATGCAACACCAGGCATATAAACCTAGGCAACTATTCACTAGAAACAATATTTCAGCAGGGATATGTGTGAGTATTCAACTTATGCTTCAGAAATTTGGAAGGAAAAAAAAAACACTTTTACAGGGGGTATATTGGCAGGGGCTGATGTAACAGATGACACATTCTTGGAAATCAAATAAAAGCAATAGGGAAATACCCATTGTTGCCTGGTGAAGGCCTAATCACATGGACACAGCTGGAACCAATGTAGATCATTCATTAATAAAATTGTATTGTAGTAGCCACTTTTTGATGCATTTCAATTGCTGCTGTAGCCAAATCTCTGAATTTCTTTGTTCCATGTTAGCAAGATTGCTTGAATGGGAAATATGAGAAGATTTAGAACGGGGAGAGGGGGGGAAACAAACCTGTTCTCATGCTAAAAATGACACGACTAGCTCAAAAAGCTAAATGTCACTTTACCTTGCGATCTACTTATACTATCAGCAGCTTAAAATATGCAGCGTAAACCTGAAATGGGGAATTCATATGGTACCATGGATAAAAAGTGAGCAGTGTGAGATGCCACAGAAAACATATGAAAGACTTGTGAAAGTATTTTACAGAATGATGATATAAGATGTTGGGAGAGGGAATTAAAATGTATCAAATACTAAGGGGAGAATCAGACAACTGAATTAATATAAACTCTTTCATGGAATACTCTCTATTGACTTTTACACTGAAGTATGTACTATATGCTTAAAGGAAAATCATTCATATTTTTGACCACATAAACTTAGAAATCACTATTTGTCATCACATGTTACCAATATTTGATATCAAACAGCCCCTTTTTAGAAGTTAGGTTTAAAATCTGTACTAAAATTCAAATGAAATAAAATATTGGCTCTAATTATAAATGTGGTATGTACTATAATAAAGTTATGGTTAAAATAATAAATTTGATATTTATCCAATTTTGCTGGCATCCGTTAATACATTTATTTTTCTATGTTTCTGCAAATATAATGACTAAGCTTCTATATCATAATTTCTGCAAATTGTATAATATCAAATCATAAAGATATAGCAGCCTTGATATGAAGCCTGATCTAAACAAAACTGTAGAATTTATTACTTACAAAAATGAAAAACTCAGTAACATTTATCAAAAGCACTGCTCAAACATTATAGGTCTTAGATATATTTCTATTATGCCTCTGTGTGTAATTAGAATAAACAAATAGCACAATTTTCATGTTGCAGTTTCTAATTCATCGAAAGATATATTCCTACCACAAAACAGATAAAGGGGCTTAACTGCAAATAAAAATTATACCAATGGAGAAAATGTATTTAAAGTCAATGAATAGTATTCAATACAAAATTAACATTCAACATAAGTGAACACACAGGAAGAAAGAGTTTTTGTCTGTATTATCTCTAACCTCCAATTCTAATATTATCAAACCTTGACACAAAGGACTCAAGACAGTCATGCACTTAACTGGACCAAGAGAAAAAAAGTTTCACTGCCATTTCTTCTCAAAAGCTTCAAGTTCCTTTGGCTTAAAATGCTGACCTAAAGATGTAATTAATATAACTTAAAAGCACCTCACCCAGATTCATTTGAGCTGCTCTACAGACAAGCCACTTACATACAAGTTTAAAAAAAACACACTGGGGGGGACTTGAGAATCATAGCATTTAATACATGTGCATTATATGTACAAATCAATTTGAGTATTTGTTTGTTTTGTTATAGTAATGAGCCAATATGTTGCTGAATCTGTCTCGAGAATGAGAAAAAATAACAGGTGAGTTTATTTAATGCATACCTCTGATATACCTGTTTTACAAATCCTTTAATTATTTTAAAACATGTTCTAAACTTTTAAAAAATCTCTGGGGAAAAAAAAAAAAAAACTTTAGATTGCACGTTTATCTTAATGTATCCATAATAGATATATTTTCCAGCGTGTACAAAAATGTTTTACATTAATCATTTTAACACAAACCACTGTTTACTTTCTTTTTAGTCATATCTGTCATACACTTACAAATCTACGTAAGCTTTTACTCCCAAAGGAATTTTCTCATTGCCAGAAATCATTAACAATTTTAAAAAATAAAGGTCAATCAAAATATCAATCTCCTCCTAAGAAAACACATTTGGCCTATTTAACTATTCTTACTCTGAATGTATTTAAAAAAAAAAAAAAAAAACACTGATTTTTAAAATAGATCACTTGAAAGTGAATCATTTGTTTTGCTTAATACAACAAAAAACATTTACATTTTGAGGAACATTCTAGAAAATTTCATTGAATGGTTGCTCATAGTGAAAATCTAGTTTCCTCTTCAAATCATTACTTAAAAATCATAATGCTACATTCTCACATCACTTGTAATAGTAGGTTACTAACTAAATTTAGAAAAAATTGGAAACTTAAAAACACTTTTGTATTTTACCTTGCATTTTGACTTCAGAAGAAAAAAATTTTAATGCACATCCTTGTATTTAATGGAAGCTCACTTGCTTACCTAACTACACTTGTCAAACATTCCAAAAATGAGTATTCTATCTATAAAAGATATGAACTGACTCTGAATTTTAGACAAAAATAGAAAACAATAGCAAGTTTTTTGGTCTCAACAAGAGATAGCCTGGCATAAAAATCTACTCGAGAGTTTCAATTCAAATAATAAGTTGTGAAGCAAGACAAGATTCCTACCAATCCAAAACACTATGTCCACATGACCCAAGTGGGCAATATTCAGAAGGGTTTTGTGAAAAGTGAGGCAAAAATGCGACTGCAAGGAAATCTCAAGAAGAACTGGAAAAGGCGAATTGAGCACAACCTCCTATAAGGAACAATGCTATTAAGTAAACATGGAAGTTGTGAGGAGAATGTCTGTATTTTTTTTTAAGTTGTTTTTTCTTTTTTTTTCATGATGGTGTTCTAAGTGAAGAAAGAGGGAAAACAAATGGTATAAGGAGGAAAAACTAAGGCCTGCTTGCCTTCCTTCAGTGATGCTGGGAGGGCACACCCTCTGCCTTATGAAAACCACCGCCAGAACCAAGCTACACAAAACATTTTGGCTGCCAGCCTAGAACAGTGCCAGGCTGTTTTTTATTTTTGCGCTAGACTCCCTCAATTGAGACAGTGTGGGATTGTCACTTTGATGCACATAGAGAACAAAGAATAATATAGGACAGAGGGGGGTAATTTTTTTGCCCCTTTAAAGTCAGGTTAGCATTTTGTTTTCTTTGACAGGTCTTGAAAAGACCCAAGAAACAAAAGTTATGCTGAAGAATGGATCAATTGCCTGAAGAAATTAGCGTGAGTACAATATTGTCAACAGTTTAAAAGCCATGTGAGAGATTAACATTTTAAGAAATCAGACTTAAAAGGGGTCCAAGTCATACATTTACCTGTTTAAGAGGCCACAGACCAAGAAGTACATGATTGATACATCAGCACATAATCTTATTTAAAATCTGATGGTATGAAGGAATGCCATAAAATCTGACCAAGAAAAAGAACGAATATAAGTATTAAAAATTTTAGGTCACCTTTCAGAGGCAACTGTGTCAGCTGCTATTGTTACCTTGAGTTCTCCAAAACTAAATAATCTGACTAAAAGATTATGATATTAGAATCTGAATACTTTATGCCTTTATAGGGAAAGAGGTGATAAATAATCAAAAATGTTTAAAGGATTAAACCACAAATCATCTACAAAGTTGCCACAGACACAAACAGGAAAACCATCTTTTCTATCCTATTCAATTCTGTACTAGAAGCAAAGCTAACACAAATGAGAAAGCTAAGTGTGTGCTGCTGCAAGCTTGAACTAAATCTACTACCTAAATCTGGAGACCGAAAATACCAATAAGCCATTAGCTCCTAGAGGTATGACCTTTTTCTCTCTAATGCACAAGATAAGTAGAGGTAGAGGTCCATTTCCTACAAACCAAATGAAAAGAAAGAATGAACTATGACAAGCCCAGATCCCACGCTGGCATATTTTACACTAAGCTCAGCATCATCTGGAAGCAGGATGCTTCTCACTGCCAATCAGGCGGGGAGAGAAGTTGTGAAACTAATACAGCATTGATGAATAGCACCAAAGGTCTGTGAGTCCCTTCCTCCCGCACATCTCCACTGAATCAGCTGTTAAAAGAAGACCAACGGCTGTTACAGAAATAGCAAGAACTAAAGCACTTGCCTCAGATGTTACTCATGGAGGCATGGGCATTTACCACCTGAGCCTATCTAATTTCTGACAGAATGATCCCCTGCCCAGTTTTGTTCATGGCCACAGATTCTGATAGCAAGTCACAATCAGTGTTGGGAAAGGCAATGGGGGAGGGAGGATGTGAAGAAGAAACTGAGAGAACAGTGGTCAAACTTCAAACAATATACATGCTTCTCTCATGTAAATTAGTGCTCATGCACAATACCTTGGGACAACAAAACCTGCGACAAAGGTTCCAGGTACAATGATTTGCTCTGGGTGGCAAGGGTAAGTATGCCATATAACCAAAAAAAAAAAAAAAAAGGCAGTATTTTGCTCCTCACTGTTCTCCTTTTGCATTTCCTTTCTTTCCTCTAAGATACACTGCTGATGCTATTACCGCATGGGACACTGATGGTTGTAGGCAAAGCATTCATGTATTGCCAAAGTGGTCCAGAGAGTGCTGTCTGGCTGGCTTTATTTCAGCAAGGAATACGAGGCAAAACCAGGAAGCAAAAAGAATGAAAGGTATAGAAGTTAGGCGATAGCCTGTGTTTTCTGTTTATTAATGATTCAGATGAAATGGGCAGAAATTTGGAAAAAGCAGCCAAGTTGACTGAATTACAAAGAAAGATTAAGGAATTAAATGCGTATAACTTGGCTGACAACCAAGGAACAATATTGAGAGTTGTCCACAACTCTCCAAAGTATATACATAAAAAGAAGAGCAAGGGATTTTTATCTACTATAGAAGTGTGAATATATGAAATAATGATGAGATAAAATAAAACTTAAGAAAGGATATTCTTCTTTCTTCCTAGAAATATGTATCATCTTACTGACCCACACTGCAGGAAAGAGTAGATAATAGGAAATGACCACATACTGCCAGGGGACTTCATTGGTGGAGAAATAAAAATGAAATCCCATTTGCTTACCTGATGTTCCAGATACAGTGATGTCTCTCTTTACATTTGTCCAACCTGGCTAATGCAGAGATACCTGTGAAATCACAAAAGACATAGTAAAGTTGCTATCTTCAAACTAAATCCAATCTGAATTCTGAATCCTTACCTGGATAAGAGTTTACTTGAATGATCTAGTAGTCTGATTCTTGGACAACCCAAGATAGAAGAACCTCTAAGAATAAAAATATTCTGAGACTTAATTAATAAGAGCTTTTTTCAGTCTTTCCAAGGATTTCCCAAATTAATTATGACAAAAAAAAAGTAATTAGATTAAAGCTCCTTAACCTTGGTACATGGACAGCCTTCAGGAGTCTATGTACTCCTGAATGAGATATGCAAAATGTGTGGGTTTATGTAAATGTATTTCTCTCTAGGGAGAAGGTCAATAGTTCATGAGATTTGCAGAAAGGTCTATAATCCAAAAAACTGTCAAGAACCTCTGCTGAGTATAGTCTAAAATCTCACAGGCAGGTTGTAATGCATATGATAACCAGTCCAGGTTTGGGGGTTTCACCCCAGGGAAATGGTGGCGGTGCACAAACACGTGTAGATCTGGGGTAAACACCTTAAGAACACTCCTTTCTGGAAGAGCATAACATCAAGTTTAAACTGTAACTTAACTCACACAGACCCATGTTCTCTGTCTGCCATGCACAGTGAAGACAACGATATCGCCATACACCCAAGGGTGGATATTCTGACTTGCATCTTCTGTTTATATTAAAATCAGAATCCTTAGGTATATACACACTAGCAAGGTCAGAACTAACACAGCAACTCATCCCAAAAGCAGCCTACATGACAAGCAAAAAAGAGTTTACCTAGCACAAAAATCACAGGAGGAGCCAAACACATCTCCTAAAAGAATTGTTCAAAACAGTAATCAGAGTCACAATAACCTACACCAGGAAAAACAAACAAACAAACAGGTCAGAGAACCTTCCCTACATCAACTATGAACAAGATGGGAAAGCATTCACAGCCAAGACAGGATCCGGAGCTGAGGTCTCGCCAAAACGACGACAATAATGAACAAACACCAAGAAGACATATATCAAGGGAAGAGGGAAAAAAAAACTCAAAATTGGTTTATTTCAGAGACTTCCCTGGTGATCCTGTGGTTAAGACTCAGCATTTCCACTGCAGTGGGTGCGAGTCCGATCCCTGGTCAGGGAACTAAGAGCCCACAGGCTGCAAGACCAATAAATAAATAATATGTGAAAGTCATAAAAAAATTTATTTTAAAGATGGCTTATTTCAAATAACAATTATGTGATATAGTCTCTCAAAAAAAAAAAAATAGTGTGTTTAACCATGTGTAAAACAGATAACTAGTGAGAAGGTGCTCTGTAACACAGAGAGCTGAGTCTGGCACTCAGTGACGACCTACAGGGTGGGAGGGAGATGCAGGTGGATGATACATGTATACTCATGGTTGATTTGAGCCACAACACAACACTGTAAATCAATTATCCTCCAATTAAAAGTTTAAAAAATAAAATTTTTGAGTAGTGTGTTTAGACATTCACCTCCTGAGCATCTCTCAGCATGGCTCCATCCGGTGCTGGGAATTCATCAGTGAATAAGACAAGCACAGCTTGCCCTGCTGGAGCTTAATTTTGGAGCAGAGAGGATGATAGAAGACAAATCTATCAGCAATATACCATTTCAATGTGTGACACGTGATACAAAGCAAAATGATGTGACCGAGGCATAGGAAAACAGCCTGCATCTATCTAGTACATCACAGAGATGTTCACTCCAATTCTCAAAGTGAGTCAGGGACTTAGAGAACTGAGGCAGAGAAGGGACTGTGAGGACAGCTAGCTAATCAGACCTTTTCACTTCAGAGATGAGGTCAGAAGAGCTGTTCAGGAAGACAAAGAGTCACAACTTCATTATCTCCAAACATGAAAATCCACACTAGACTAGTTAGGATTTCATGATACACACTCAGTCTTTAGAGAGAGAATTGACAGGTTCTGAACAGCATTCCTGAAAACCTGGCTGACGACAGAGTACTTCATACCCTCCATATTTAATAAGGGGCAACCGTCTAGTCAAATCCTTCAGAAGGACGCACAAAAAGAGTAACACTGGTTGTGTGCTTAGTGGCTCAGCAGTGTCCAACTCTGCAATCCCATGAACTGTTGCCCGCCAGGCTCCTCTGTCCGTGGGATTTTCCAGGCAAGAATATTGGAGTGGGTTGCCAATTCCTTCTCCAGAGGATCTTCTTGAACCTGGGATTGACACCTGAGTCTCCCGCATTACAGGCAGACACTTTACCGTCTGAGCCACCAGGCAAGCCTGAACCCAGTAAACAAAGTGATAATTCAAAAGTTGTAAAAGTAATCTTGAAGTTCAAAAACAAAAATAAATAAAACAATACTGAGTAGGAAAAGGTATGGAAATCTATTTATATGTAAAGACATGCATAGAGTGATCCCGACTGGTGGAGTATCTAGGACTTTAGCCTCAGCTATAAGCTATCAACAGAGAAATATATTTTGTAAGTTTTTTTTTAAGTTGTTTGAGAAAAAACATGTCAGAGATTTCAAAAGATCAGTGATGCAAAGTTTCCCCGAAGCTAGAAATCTATTTACACTATTTGCTTAACCTACAGCATCCAATCTAAGAAAGTAATCCTGAGTCCTTTTTTTTTGACTGTGAGCAGATTCTATGGCATCTGTCATCTCGCTGACCAGAAGTGATGCCGTAGACTTGACTACACGGCAGAGTGACCTGTTCCTTCCTCCTTGGTCAAGAGAGAGTCTTCTACCCAAAGCTATAAAGCTGTCAGGGATGTAGTAAACACTTTCCCTTAAACTTCTAACAAGTCAGAACTTTTCACAAAATTTACTCCCCAAAAAGGCTTATTCACATGAACTTGCTTTGTGTTGCCATCATTCAGTGTCTTCATTTTTAATTTAGTGGTATTTTTAGCCAAATGAAATGAAAATACAGTTTTTCTCAATCTGTCTCAGCTCTACTCTTCATGTTCTGGGACCCAATTCTTGCAATCCTTTAACAACTATTTATTTCACACCAAACTAGATATCTCCCTAAAGCTTACCAATCTAGCCTCCAGGCACATTTCTTAAATAAAAGCTGTAGATCTTTGTAAACCTAAAATTTGCATACTAAAGGAACAAATCAACTATCAAAAGACCTAGTAGTATATAGCAGTTGCTCACCTCTAAGCAGAGTTTTAAAATTCATTTTGATTTATTATTTTTTTAAAGAAACAGTTATTGACTTTTTCTCTTTGCAAAATACTGTTTAATGGCCTAGTTAAATTAGAGGTGAGAGTGTGAAGCAAGTGTTTTAAATTGGTAAATTCTAAATAAAGGTACATCAGTCAAAAGTTTTAATAAGACTCAGCAGGACAGAGAAGAATTAACAGTCTGTACGGTATCAAAAAGGAGTGATAGATAATGATAACCTTCATCATTTGCATAGGGATTTATAATTTCATTGCTTCAAGATTAACAAAATTATGTGGTATTTTGCCCATTCTTATCAAGTAATGGATGCCTTGGTTTGTATACATTTATCAACCAAACCAAGTAATAGAAGAAATGACTGAAATGTTATCAATTAATCTGCTGCATTTTTTAAGGTACTCCTAGGTACCAGCTATCATAATCTCTTCTAACCAATAACTGGGTACCCTAAAATAAAAACATAAGGTTTCCAACAGCATCTCATAAACAGCAAATTTAGAATTCTAAAAGTCCAGTAGGTTCCTAAAGTGGTTTTTTTAATTAGATACATTACATTCCTTTCTTTACCTTGTAGTTCAAGTCAATTGTTGTTAAATCGTTCCTTCCACCAAATAGTAACAAAAAATACAGATTGATGAATGTATTCAAGACATAGGGAGCATGTAGCTGGATGGAGAAACCCAAGCAACAGACACAAATAATGAGACGAGTTAAAGTAATAAAAGGATTCTAGGCTGGAGCAATTGTTTTCAATCATCACAGGACAAAAACAATACACTACTGTGGCCTTGCCTCACCAAGCACCCAGAATGTGTTCAAGGCCAGTGCTCTGCTTGGTACCCAGGTCTAATGAAAATCTGCAGAATCTACAACGGCTGCACAACAGAATCACCTGGAGGCCTTAAAACAAAACAAACTAAAAGGTAATACTTAAACCACATGATCAGAGATTTTGGTTTCATCAATAATTTTTAGAAGGTCCCAGGTGATTTCTTACACATGCAGCTATGGTTAAGAAATACTGCTAAGGGGCACTGGGTCTCAAAGTATGGTCCCTAGACCTGCAGTGGGAGCAACTGCAGTTGAGCACTTATTAGAAATGCAAATACCCAGGCCCCAACCCAGACCTACTGAACCAGGAAATCTGGGTAGGACCAGCAGTCTATATTTTCATGAACCCTTCAGGAAATTCTGAGATACATTAATGCTTGAAAAACACAGCTACAGAGTAAGAAGAATCTGGGTTTCAATCAACTCTCCACAATTTACTTACTGAATGACCACTGGTCAGCTCTCTAAACCTCACTTTCCTCATCTGCAAAATAATACACTCAGCTAAGATTTGTAAGCGCTTCCCCGGTGGCTCAGTGGTAAAGAATCCACCTGCCAATGCAGGAGTCATGGGAATCATGGCTTCCATCCCTGGGTGGGGAAGATCTCCTGGAAGAAGAAGTGGCCACCCACTCCAGGATTCTTGCCTGGGAAATTCCATGGAGAGGAACCTGGAGGGCTACAATCCATGGGGTCACAAAGAGTTAGACATGACTGAGCGACTGACCACGCACATATTATGTGCCAGAGAATGCACTAACAAACACTTTATATATATATTAATTAATTTAACACAACAAGTTACCAGGTAGATATTACTATCATTTCTATCCATTGAACATTACAAAGCAAGGAAGCAGAATCAGAATTTGAACTCAGGATTTTCAAATTCGGAAATCCTTGCTCTTTCCCTGTTTCACAAAATATGCTGATCTGCTCTTTCTTCTTCCTCCCTTCCTCCCTTTCTTTCTCCTCCCTCCTCCCTCCTGTCTTCTCTCTTTCCCTCTCCCCTATTAGTCTCTGTCTATCTGTCTTTCTCACTTTCTCTGGAAATTTATTTTCCTACTACAAAGCTAGAGATTAACTAGCATGTACGGTGTGACTACTGCTATAAATCAGAAAGAAAAATATTAATATTTTAAAATTTTTAAAGTCACAGTAATGAAGTTAGTAGATGTAGATACACACTTTGCAAAATACAGAAACACATATAATTTAGTTCTAAACTGGTAAGTCAAAAACAGAAGAAACTCAGAAGTTCATGAGACGAGCTCAGAGACCAAAGCATGACATCAGGAGGAAGTCCGACTTATCTTGAAACAGGATGAAAAGTCTGTCCAGAACAGGGGGAGAAACAAAGGGTTAGAGAGAGGTAGAAAACAAAGCTAAGTTCCGTGGGTCCTCACTTAGACTAAGAAAAATTTCACTTCAGTACAGTAAAGATACAAAATCTTTTTTCACAGAATATTTTTGACACACTGATAGTAAAAACATAAAGTCAAATCACATACTTATTCTAGGAAAAAAGGATTATACTGGAAAAAAGTATACATAAAAAAGGCATTTCTATTACAAAAAATATTCCATATGCTCCACCCTTTACTGTAGTGTTTCCATGGGCTATTTTTATGCACTGCACAGTATTTTCAGTCATTCACTGATCCAATCAACAATGACTGATCTCTTTGAGTAAGCCATCAAGGATAAAAAGATAAATAAGATACTGACCCAGGGCACATGGAGCATTTATATTACACTGCAAATGTTATATGCAATATGTACATGAAGTTATTAGGAATTCCAAAGGTCAATTCTTAGGAACGACTTCTGTGAAATTCCTGAAAGTCAATGTAGTGTAAACTACATTCTGCAGTTAACATACCCAAGTACTTTGTCTATGGTAGCATCACAGACATCATTTCACAAGTGGAGTATTCCCAGGACCATCCATGTTGAGGCCGACTTACGGCTAAGAAACGCAGGCAAATGTAAAACCTAGAGGTGAGCTTTTTCCTTCATCATTCATTTCACTTTTCTTGAAGAACTAAAGAAAAAACTATTCTCAGAAGCCCACTGGAAGATTCTACCTATGTATTAATGCAGGAAAATGTGAGGCACAATGGGCTGACTGAATTCACTAGCATCTCTGTCAATGATAGTCCAGGGCTGTATAACATCTTATTTAATTTTACTCTAATCTGACAACCCCACAATGCACATTTGTCTCTAAGAACCAGTTTAGAAAGCATGTATTAATACATCCACCATACTATGCTTAAATGATAAGCTGCTATAGTTATTTTTTTCTTAGGATAAATCTGAACCAAATTTGCTATGATATTAGAAATTACACCATTTTTCAAGCTACACATATTTAAGAATCATCTTTAGTAACACTATTTATTAATAACTTATACAAACACAATATATTCCCTGGTGGCTCAGCTGCTAAAGAACCTGCCTGCCAGTGGAGAGGCAACTGATGTGGGTTCAATCCCTGGGTCAGAAAGATCTCCTGGAGAAGGAAATGGCGACCCACTCCAGTATTCTTGTCTGGAGAATTCCATGGACAGAGGAGCCTGGTGGGCTACAGACCATGGGGTTACAAAGAGTCGGATATGACTGAGCACCCACACACAAACACAATAATCAAAGAACTGAACCCCAGAGTTTAAAACTACCTAGCAAACCACTAGTTTTTATCCCACATAGTATCTAAGATACATATAGTGTTAAAATTAAAAACAAAGGAATACAAAAACTTTCCAGTATTTTGAGTAACAAATTTCTTTGGCCCCAATATATCCAATTCATATTTTACTACAGTAGTTTACTAAAATTCAATCCCCTACCATCTCATTCTTTAGCAATATAAACTGCATATAACAATGTAGTAGAATTAAAAGGTTGGTATACGAGAGTAGTTCAATCTTGATAAAAGTGGTTGGGATAAAATCATCTTTTAAAATATTCAGACGATACCATCCAGATAGCCACATGCACTTGGATCTATACAGCTTAAAAAACTTGTTTAGATTTACTGAAGCTATACCTGCTGTCAAGGAACAAAAAAGTGATGAAGGTTGATCAAACGCCACTTTGCCTCCAGGATCGTGTTAATGTTTTCCACTAATGCCATCCTAAAAGTTAACAGTCAATGTAATCCAAAGGTTTCTCTTTATTTCTATATTTAAATCATCACAGGTTTGATCAAGCATGCAAATCCCTCTGGGCTCAGGGTTGCCATCAAAATGTCTTATAGGAACATTAAAAATTGAATGGGCATAAACAACTCCAGCAGTGCGAAGCTCATGACAGCATCACTGTGATCTCTGTGTTTCATGTGCAACAACACTGGGGAAGTTTGCAAGGGAATCTGAGCAACTAATTACTAGCTTTTGCTTCAGGGCAGGTGCGCTGATCTCTACAGGTGTCTCGGCCGCTGCGCTCTGCCTACTGCATTGCCTCTTGAAGACGTCCACTGTAACGACTTGCTGAAGCCCTGCAAAACATCTGAAAGAATACTAAACTGTTGGGAATTCAGGAAGAAACATGTTGTGACTCCTTCTTTAAGATACCACTGAGGAGAAATAGCAGTTGGAGAGGCTTTACTTGGTTTGTGAAAGAATAGTATAAGGCAGTATAAAAAGTAAACATAAAATTATATCTATCAATCACACACATTAAATGAGGATACCAATGTTGTCTCTAATAAGTACAGACAGTTTTTCAAATACTGTTATTTTTTAAACAGGATATAAAAAAGCAAAAACTAAATAAATAATAAACTTACATTGGCCCAACTTTTTTCATTCATGCAAGAGAATGGCCAGTGCTAGGTATGCAATTTTCGAAGGATCAAAAAAAAAAAGAGAGAGAGAGAGGTTACCCACTACAAGAAATTAGCAAACAAAATAGTCACCTGCTGACTGGGGAGGCATATATACCATTCACAAATGATGCCACATACAAGACTCATATTCCTTAAGATCTTTGCCATAATATTTCATAAGAAATAACACACAAAGCGGAGACAAATATCGCCTGCTCTGCAACTTGCTAACTGCTTAATCTTGAGCAAGAAACTTAAAACCTTTCTGGGTTTCAATTTCCTCATGTAATAATAAACTAAACCCAACTCTTCAGGGGGTGCTTTTAAATAAGACAGTGTCTCTTAACTAATATTTGAGCCTGAGCTTGACTTATAGTAAGGGCTTAATAAATTATAATTAGCATCATAGCTTCTAAACACATTAGTCTCTTGTTCTTAGCAGAGCACTAACCAAAATAAAGCATCTTGGAAAGTAAACACTTATCACTAGTATGCTATTCAAAAATTTGTTATATGGTACATTTTTAAAAATACAAATATTTGTACTTTTAAGCAGTCAACCAATAAGTAAACACACAAACACAACATTTAAACCATTTAACTAACTCTTTTACTATCTGAATAATCACTCAACTTGGTAAAAAGTTCTTATTTTCAATTTTGAAATTTTGTGAATAGTCACTTTTATAACAGTAAAGGATAGTTCTAATAATATTTCAAAATTCATCTTACTAAAGAATCTTTTAGGTAATACTCAGGTTAAGGTTCTTAAACAATAAATCTACTAGATTAAGAATATATTTTTACCAATTATTTTCATCCAAAATTCTCTATTTAGAGTTTTTCTTAAACTAAATAGAATTAAGAGGGTATTTCAGAACATCATTAATATAATAGGGTAACTAAAACATCACTTGTTTCTAAATTTTAATAAAAGCAAGAGTTAAAATCGTTTCAGACTATTCTCAAAGAGTGAAAAAAGTTTAAAGCAAAATGTGTACAAAATACATAAAAATAACATAGTATTCGAAAATTGAGAATAATGAGACCCCTGGGCATGATCAGAATATAACTGTTGGAAAAAATATCCCTCCCACTCTCAGAAGACTATTACATCAGAGGCTTATTTCTTCAAATCTGGACAACGCAATAACCTTCTGTTTTCTCTTCCTTAAATCCTTCTTCCTCCGGTTCACCCTCCAGTTTTCACCGGCATTCCAGCCAGCTTGAATTTTAAGAACTGACTTGCTGTGCTTTCCTTCACTCAGACCTAATTATGTCTCATCCACACACAAAAATCTCTTCTAATGTGGAAGAAAGGCACATAGATACTTAAACAGATACGTGTGTGCACACACACATGCATGTGCGCCTGCACATTCACGCACAAGTGTGCATGCACAAAGTACTAAGAGAGGATAAACCAGAGGTCGATTCATTTTGCCGACCGTAAGTCAAGGAAGGTTTCATACAATTGATGGAGTCAGGTGAAACAGCACCTACAAAAATGCAAAGCTTCAGGCCATTAGCATCCATTACTAAGCCTCAATCTATCCCACTTCAGCTGCTTCCTGTACTCTCCTCACATGGACCTATATATCCCCATTCTCTAAACACAGTGGACACCTTGCAGTCACCTGACCTCTGCCAGTCCCTCTGCCTTGAATCCCTTTTTCATCTTCTTCATCTTTAAAGTTTAAAAAAAGAAAAAATACCCTTATATCCTTATATCAAGACATTCTCCCTTCCACTTATTTTTCTTACATGGTTAAATCAAGGAATCAAAAGGCTTTGGACTTTGCAACTGCAAGTAGGAAGACAGTATTAATTCGGGCAAAAATTCTGAAGGAAAGTGATTTTCCACTTAAACTGTAATTATTCAGGCAACACTTTAATCAAGTGAGAAAACTGAATAAAGATATTTTTCTCTCATGTACCCTTTCTCTGCTATACCACAAAAAATACAGGAATAAGACAAGAAAAATGAAAACAAATTTAAAAAAATAAAAAAAAATAAAAGAAGATGGATGATTCACATAAAAAAAAAAAGAAAAATGAAAACAATATGAGATGCAGGAAAAGACAAAGGGAGTTTCTAGTTTAACAGCAAAAGAAAAGCACACGACAAGAACACACCTACATAATGAGATGGAAGGAGAATGGCAGTCTCCCAGAAACACATATTCAAGAAAAAAAATGGAAACAAATAAATTTCCTAATATGTTTCACCTTATAGAAAATTAGATTAAGAAGCTCCTGGAAGCTCCTGGAAAGAAATACTGAGTAACAAAAAAGCTATATAAATGAAAAAACAAAGCATTACTAACTTCATGAAAAACAAAAAATCAAAGGCATATTTCTCATCAGTTCATTATACTTCTTAGTTATAAATAATATCTGAAAAGTATAATAATGTAACACCAAAAACAAGTTAGCCAAAAGTTGTACTCTAACAATACTGTAATATGTTGAGAAAAGATGGAAGTATAAAAATGAAAAATCCTCTAAGTCTGTACTATAAAGTCAACAAGCAATATCCAAAAGAAATGAATCAAAAGGTAACTATATATATATACATATATATGTAATTTAACAATATAGAGATATATAATAATCAGAAGAAACAGATGAAAGGTTAGAGAAGCAGACTGGAAAGAGTGGGTAAGGCACAACTGTATTCTCT
Organism: Bos indicus; assembly: GCF_029378745.1. Taxonomy (NCBI): domain Eukaryota; kingdom Metazoa; phylum Chordata; class Mammalia; order Artiodactyla; family Bovidae; genus Bos; species Bos indicus. The sequence continues at coordinate 52,437,857 of NC_091761.1, read as the reverse complement.
TTCTTTCTCAGACATGTGACATGTAGGATCTTCCCCAACCATGGATCAAACCAATGCCTCCTGCACTGGGAGCAGAGCTTTAACCACGGGACTGCCAGGGAAGTCCCACAATCATATTTTCTAATAGGCTATTCACAACAATTAGAACTTTAAACTAGGTAACTGTATTACTTTGACAAGATAAGAACTTGAAAGAATCAATCATGCTCACAAGAATAGTTCTGACAGTGTTTTTCAGAAGACTAAAAAGCAGAAACAATCTAAATGTTCAGTAACAGGTGACTGGTTAACTGTTCAGCTGCTAAGTCACGTCTGACTCGGTGCAACCCCATGGACTGGAGCACTGCACTGGCAGGCAGGTTCTTTACTGCTGGTGCCACCTCGGGCTTCTGGATACCATCCTCCCAAATAAGGGAGTTTTAAAAATAACTTGTGCATTACTTTTTTTTTTTAAGTGGGGGGAGGGGAAATATTGATTGGTTTTGAGAAGGATCATAAATCACCACACAAGTTCTCCAATTTATTGTTCTTATTAATTGATAAGAAAAAAGTTCTCCAATTTATTGTTCTTATCAAATTTAGTTCCATCCCACATTGTTTGTCTCTCTCAAGCTGACTTCTGAAACACTTTTTTCTTTTTTCTGAAGGCTTCAGGGAAGAAGGGTTTAAACAGAGATCTCCAGGATTTCTTAATAGATACACACTTATCATTCCAAAATGCCAGTTACTTAAGGCTTTCATTAGTAGAACATCAGTTACCCAGAGTGTTACTATATTAAATAAGCTTCAAATAGGATTATTTGTCTTTATGTGAGTTTAAGATTTCCAAATTAACTAGAAATTTAAATATATTTGGTGGAGCAAATATGAAAAAACATTTCATAATGTTTGGCTTTTATTTAGAGCTAGTTTCAAAATGACTAATAAATGAAGCAGCATAAATTCTAGACAGAACATTTCTGGGCAAAATCAGAAAACTCCAGTCATTCTAATATGCAAAAGATTCTTAACTCTTTCCTATAAAAAGGAGTAAATGTTCAGTATATTTGATTTAAAAAACTAGTCATAAAAGGAATCTAATATTCCATTTTGGTGGGACTATTTTCTCCATGAGATCAACTGCTACTTCTCAGCTGCTTTAGAATAGACTACATATGAGTAAGAGGAGCCACAAGAACAGAATGTTATGAAGTAAAGAGCTATTTTATCCACCCTAACTCTCCTATCCCCAGAGGTCTGAGCAGTAGGGCGTAAGGACAAGGCAAATGGCCTTTTACAAAGCAAAGTTAAACTGTTCGTTGAGTGACAACTGTATGAAATAAAGAAGGTATTAAATTCTAATAAGAAGAACAGGATCTACAGATTTTTATTTCTTATATCATTTACCAACTTTTATAAACAAGGAGATAGTACTTAAACTACTAAAGGATAATTTACTCCACAAAATAATGTGTCATGAGTTGGTTTTATATATTAAATTACACGCAATATAGATTTAAGTTATTACAGAGAGGAGGCAAGGCAGAAAAACTTGACACCCAAATTTTTAGGAATAATACCAAATGAAATTCATTTGAGTTTCTCAAATTTTTTAATATAATAAAACATGTTCATTTTATAAAAAATCAATTTGCCATCAATTTGTCAAGAACATGTATCTTCTGCATTTAGCAAAACACACTAAGAATTCTAGAAAATGCAAACCAGTCTGAAATACAGAAAGGAGATCAGCAATTGCCTGGAAACTGAGATAGGTAGTGGGTGGAGTTGATTTCAGGGGGGCACAAGCGAACTTTCTGGGGTGACAGAAATGTTCCAAATCATATTATGGTCATAGTTACACAACTGTGTGCTTTTGTGAAAACTCATCACATTGCCCACTCAAAATGGGTACAGTTTATTGTAACTAAATAATACCTGAATAAAACTGATACAAAAATACCTTCATCATAGCTTATCATGGCTGACAATCATCCTAATTCATAATGACTTTTATTGTAAATTCACTGTGTTTCTGACAAACAAGGGTAAAGATACCATGAGTAAAAACCAGCTGAATGATATGATTGGTTTATAGTCACCACTATAGCTTATTACTGAGCTTAATACACTGCTACCCACACTATGCTTACCCCATATTATATTACTGGTTAGGTTTTTTTCCTCCTGAATAGAACTCAAGCCAAAAAAAATGTGCCATGTATTTATCAGCATCCTCTAAGATCTAGCTCAATTTGTTTCACAAACTAAAGGGTTTACACACTGAGTTGCACCATGAAATACTTCAAGCAAGTGATTATCATTTCTTCCTAATGCTATAAAAGCAAACAGCTTTCAAAATAATATAAGAACAGGTATCTTGATCTCTCATACTGGACAGTATTTTAGAAGATTAATCCAGACTTTTTATTAATCACATTTAAACTATTATTTCATAATTTAAAAGTTAATTTCTTTAATGGGTATTAAAGAGCCAACAGAACATATAAAACAAGTTACTGCATAAGAGTATAATATCTTTAAAGTAAAAGATATTTCTATTATGACAGTGTTTCTAGTGTATATAATTTTTACTAAAATGATTACAAATAACGTATCTATTTCTAAAAATAACACGATATATCATCTCACACTTAATAACAGAAATTGGTTAAAGATAACTTACTTCACAAATCTTAACAAAAAACATTTAAATATTTTACTAATTATTATTTTAAAAATTAATTACAGAGTAATCAAGCCAGTGTGGTACTGGCGAAAGAACAGACAAAAAGATCAAAGGAACAGAAAAGAGAGCCCAGAAATAGACCTATACAAGTATAGTCAACTGATCTTTGACAAAGGAACAAAGGCAATTCAATGAAGAATGGTTTTTTCTACAGATGCTGATGGAACAACTGGACCAACACAGGCAAAAAATGAGTCTAGATACAGACATTATACCCGTCCCCCAGAAGATAACTCAAAACGGGTCACAGGCTTACATGTAAAGTGCAAAACTATAATACACTGAGAAAACAATACACAAGAACATGCAGATGACCTTGGTTTGATCATGACTTTTTAGATACAACACCAAAGGCACAATGAGGGGTTGGGGAAGTGGGGGTGGGGGGTGGCAGGGAGGTTAGCTGGTAAACTGGATTTCACTAAAATTGAAAACGTCCACTCTGCAAAAGACCTGTCAAGAAAATAAGAAAACAACGCACAGCCTGGGCAAAAATATTTGCAAAAAAATATCTGATAAAGGACTCATCCAAAATATACAAAAACAAAAAATCCCTTAAAACTCAGCAATAAAGAAACAATTCAATCAAAGGTGATATACAGATGGTAAATAAGCATATTAAAATGTTCAACATCATATGTCATTAGGGAATTATAAATTAATACACATCTATTAGAATGGCTAAAATCCAAAACAAATACCTGAAATACTGAAGAGGTGGTGGAGCAACGGGAACTCTCCTTCATCTGTAGCAGGACTACAAAATGGTACAGCCTCTTTTGGAGTAGTTTGGCAGTTTCTTACAAAACTAAAACTAAATATGTTCTTACCATATAATCCAGCAATCATGCCCCTTAGTACTTACACCCACACAAAAACCTGTGCAGAAAGGCTTACAGCAGCTTTATTCAGACTGCCAAAACTTGGGAACAGCCAAGCTATCCTTCAAAAGGCAACAGGATAAACACACTGTGGTACTTGCAGGCAATGGAATACTACTGAGCACGAAAAGCAATGCGTTATCAAGCCATGAAAATACATGGGATAGTCTTAAATGGAAGTGGCAACCCACTCCAGTGTTCTTGCCTGGAGAATCCCAGGGACGGGGGAGCCTGGTGGGCTGCTGTCTATGGGGTCGCACAGAGTCGGACACGACTTAAGTGACTTAGCAGTAAGTAAAAGAAGCCAATGTGAAAAGACTACATACTGTATGATTCCAACTATAAGATATTCTAGAAAAGGCAACATTATTGAGATAGTAAAATAAATTTTTTAAAAAATCAGTGGTTTGTCAGGGGCTCTGTGGGAAAGAGAGGGAGGCATGAACAGGTGAATCACAGGGTATTTTTAGGGCAGTGAAGCTGTTTTATATATTAAAAGGGTGAAAATATGTTTCATTATACATTTGCCAAAATACTTATAATGTCACAAAGAATGAACCTTAATTTAAACCAAGGACATTTGTTCATAATGATGGATCAGTGACGGTTCATGGATTGCAACCAATATACCACTCTGGTGGGGATTTGATGCTGGGGAGGTTAGGGAGGAGAGACCCTCTGTAACTTCCACTCAATTTTTCTGAACCTAAAACTGCTCTAAAAATTAAATTCATTATCTTTAAATTGATTGTATAATGAATCATTTTAAAATTAATTGCATAAGAAAGTCCTTTACGTTTTAAAATCTAGATCTTGTGTATGCAGTTTAACACTGAAATACAATGCAATAGCTCTCCTGCTCATAAACCAGAAGGACCCACCTTTTCTTAAAACCATGTCAGATCATTTCAAAAGTGATTTTCTCCAAGAGAGGTTTATGGTTTGTGGTTTTATGAGAAATTCAACAAGCTTCCCATATTGAAGAGCAGTTCTTATTGTCAAAATCTTAAGTTTTACAATGACATCTTCACTTTTACAATGATAGTTTCAAAGGATTAGGTCCCCAATGCCAATACAGAAACACATGAACCAAGCAGCTAACATTCACCAGTATGTGTCGACTCTAGGATTTTACTGTATTATATACAATTGATTTCTTCACTTAATCTCTTGACATTTATTGCTTTCCTCTCCCCTTGTATGATAAAATTAATGTTTAAGGGCCTCACAATTCAAAAAATAATCATTAACAATATAAAAGAACATTAAATATAAAGCAAGTTTAATTCAGATACCTAATTTTTAAAACAAAAATTAAAATGTAACATTAAGTTCTTTTATCACTGGCTTCTTAATATTTTCACAAAGAAATCACCCATGGTCAAAATCCTTGACCCTGATATTTTTAAGTCTGATTAACAGTTGGATCATTTAGGAAACAATCAAAATGGGAGTGTGGAGGATGGGGATAAAAGAAAGACAAATTCAGCAACCCAAGTTGAAGTCTGAGGAATGGTATAGTCTTAAACTCTTCATACATATGTGAATTGAAGAAAAAGAGAAGGCAGGAGTATGCTGTTGTTGTTTAGTCATATCCAACTCTTTTGTGACCCTGGGCTTGTACTCCACCAGGCTACTCTGTCATGAGATTTCCCAGGCAAGACTACTAGAGTGGGTTGTCATTCCCTGTTCCAGGGTATCTTCCCAATCCAGGGATAGAACCCATGTCTCCTACATTGACAGGTGGATTCTTTACCACTGAGCCACCAAGGAAGCCCTGTTATAAGTACACAAACAGCTTTTACCTAGGCAAGGTGATTAGGGCAAATTATGTAAAACTGCCACAAAATGATTGATTAAGACATTAAAACCATCTTGATAACAGACTTTTATTAAAGCAAAATTAGCATTCAAAGGATTTAAACCAACGATTTTTCAGAAACTACATATTAAATGTGAACTGACAGATGCCTGTCACCAATGGACTTACAGTCTCAATGCAAAGACACAACACACACAAGAGAAATCAGCATTAGTCAAGTGGTAAGTTAGCACTTGAGAGAAACATGAGAAAGAAAAATTTTGGTTGAATGAGACATCTTTAGTCTGAATAATTTGGAAGAATGAGTTTCTATTACATGAGGTAGTAACCAGAACCACACTTTGCAAGGAACATCATAAACAATTTTATTTTGAAAGGGAATTTTGAGGTATTATTATATCTAGTAAGCATTTGGAGCTCAGGAGGAGTCAATGCCAAATTGCTAATCCAGAAATCATTAGAATAGGAGGTGATGGATGATAACTAAATTTACTGTGGTAACCATTTCCTAATATATGTAAGCCAAGTCATTATGCTGTAAACCTTAAACTTCTATTTAAATCTCAATAATATTGAAAGAAAACCAAAAAATTAATAAAAATTAGACTAGAGGTGAAGATTAATGACAGGAGTACATGGAATCACTCAGAAAGACAAAACTAAGCCAGGGGGGAAAACAAACAAACAAAAAAAAGGACTGAAAATGCATCTTGGGAAAAGCTCCAGATTTGAGGGGTAAGTAGCTAAAGAGGGGAAGGGGAAAGTATAGACAGAGGAAATTTAACAAAAGGGAGGATGAGAGGGAGGCACAGGGAGCAAGTGAGCCAGCAGAGAAAGTTTAAAAAAACAAACAAAAAAAGACAGTAGGAAGACACTGTTACCCTAGTCGCTACTCCAGAAACAAACCAAAAAAAAAAGAACAAAAAATAATGAATTCCTCATCATCAATGAAACAGAGACACAGCTACAACCACAAACCACAAACTATTTTTTAAAAAAGAAAGAAAAATCCACCAAATTATGTGATATCTGGAATCAAATGAGGAGCAATGCTGACAGCCAAACCACACCCCCTCAGATCTCGGGCAGCACAAAGATTTCCCGAAGGATGGAACAGCTCTAAACCCCATTCAAGGAAACTGATTAAAACAATAATGTTTAAGCATCTACCTAGGAGAAAATAAGAGATGTTCCTCTAGAACTTCATGGTCATACCACAGAAGGAGAGAGGAACCATCAACATGCTTTATCTTCAGCTTCCTAGCCGAGATTATCTGTGCCAAATGGGAGGAAAGAAGACAGGAAGGAGTTGTCACCAAACTGCCCCTATGACTCACAGGACCTCAAAGTTACAATGACCTTCACGGTACTGCAAACTGAGGTCAGACATATGCCGAGAGCAAAGGAGCCATCTTGGGTGAAGAAGTGTTTCAGTTAAAAAAATCCGGATGGAAGTGCAAACTGATGTCTTTTATTCTCACTCCCTATCACTGAATATTTGCATCTAACCTCATACTTTTATTCAGGCAATACCTGTTTTTAAAGGAATAGAGCCCATTCAAATATGAGTACAAACCAGAAATGAACCAGCAAAGAATTTATACTGAGGATTGGAGTGAAGGGACATAAGCAACTGGTAGATGAAAAAAGATACTGTCTTGGGAGACAAGGAAAAACTCACAAATAATTTTCCACAGCTTAAATTATAAAGAATATGAGCTACTTCAAAGTAAAGGGCTCAAAGAAAAGTATGAAATATCTAAGAGAAGATAAGACAATTAAAAGAGATAAAAAAGCAAACTGGCAAGCTAAAGAAGCTGGAGATTAAGAAAATGTATATTTATATTTATAAATATGTATATATGTGTGTGTGTGTATATATATATATGTATGTCACAAAAGAAGCAACAAAAAGCAGAACACTTAATATTGAAAGTGAGGAAAACAGACAACAGGCTTGCAGAAAAGCACACAAAATGGAAAGTTTTGAAAGCTATATAAGAGATGAAATGAGATGATCAATATAGAAGATATCAATAAAAGAGATTCAGCCAATACACCCTTGACATTTTTGAAAAAGAGAAAAAATGAAACAAAAATCCAATATAATAAAGAAAACATTCTCTTTTGGGAGGGTAGAAATAAATACTTAAAAAAAGAAAATGTTCCAGAAAAAATAATTCAAAACAATTAATACTAACACATATCCTCATGAGGTTACAGAATTTAAGAAAGATAAAACAATAAACATAAATTATGTCAGTATAAAGGCAGAAAAAACAAGAGTGGCCTTAGACTTTTCTATAGCACCATTCACTAGTATCTGGAGATAGTGCAATGTCTTCAGAGTTCTAAGGGAAAGATGTAACATCCAATTATGTGATGCCCAACCAAATTGTCCATAAAGCACAAAAGAAGCCTACAAACACTTTAAAGCATTCAACTACTCAAGAAATTCAGCAACCATGAGCTCTTCTCAAAAAAAAAAAAAAAAATATATATATATATATATATAAAAAGATTTATAAATAGTTATAGATAGGCTTCAGTTCAGTTCAGTCACTCAGTCGTGTCCAATTCTTTGCAACCCCATGGACGGCAGCACACCAGGCCTCCCTCCCTGTCCACCAACTCCTGGAGTTTATTCAAACTCATGTCCATTGAGTCGGTGACACCATCCAACCATCTCATCCTGTCGTCCCTTTCTCCTCCCACCTTCAATCTTTCCCAGCAACAGGGTCTTTTCAAATGAGTCAGTTCTTTGCATCAGGTCGCCAAAGTATTGGAGTTTCAGCTTCAGCATCAGTCCTTCCAACTTCCTTTCAACTTCTTATGATTAAACAAAACTTATATTGCTCTTATTCTATACATGTGCTGTACATAATTATTCAGTATCTTCAGTATCTTCAGTATCCCACTCCTTTTATATACTTCTACTTCCAGTATGCATTTTAGCTAGAGTTCTGTATATTAGTTCAGTTAGGTCACTCAGTCATGTCCGACTCTTTGTGACCTCATGGACTGCAGGATGCCAGGCTTCCCTGTTTATCACCAATTCCCAGAGCTTGCTCAAACTCATGTCCATTGAGTTGGTGATGCCACCCAACTACCTCATCTTCTGTTGTCCCCTTCTCTTCCTGCCTTCAATCTTTCCCAGAATAAGGGTCTTTTCAAATGAGTCAGTTCTTTGCATAAGGCGGCCAAATTATTGGAGTTTCAGCTTCAGCATCAATCCTTCCAGAGAATATTCAGGACTGATTTCCTTTAGGATGGACTGGTTGGATCTCCTTGCAGTTCAAAGGACTCTCAAGAATCTTCTCCAACACCACAGTTCAAAAGCATCAATTCTTTGGTGCTCAGTTTTCTTTATGTCCAATTCTCACATCTATACATGACTACTGGAAAAACCATAGCTTCAACTAGACAAATCTTTTTTGCAAAGTAACATCTCTGCTTTTTAATATGCTGTCTAGGTTGGTCATAACTTTTCTTCCAAGGAGCAAGCGTCTTTTCATTTCATGTCTGTAGTCACAATCTGCAGTGATTTTGAAGCTCCAAAATATAAAGTCTCTCACTGTTTCCACTGTTTCCCCATCTATTTGCCATGAAATGATGGGACCAGATGCCATGATCTTAGTTTTCTGAATGTTGAGTTTTAAGCCAACTTTTTCACTCTCCTCTTTCACTTTCATCAAGAGGCTCTTTAGTTCTTCTTTGCTTTCTGCCATAAGGGTGGTGTCATCTGCATATATGAGATTTTTTATATTTCTCCCAGCAATCTTGATTCCAGCTTGTGCTTCATCCAGTCCAGCATTTTTCATGATGTACTCTGCATAGATAGGCTTAGATATAACCAAAAAAAAAAAAAAAAAAAAAACCTAAAAAACAAAACACCAGACAAACAAATTCAGCGAGCCAAGAAATGAATCAAAATAAAGAATTAAAGAAGGGAGACAAGGAGATACGTATTGATATAAAGAAACTAAATTTATTTTCACAGAATGGAGACAGAGCTGGTTCTTTGTCCTCTGAATGGATGGGTCCAAAGAGGAGTCGTATTCAAAGCATGATTAAAACACAAAGCTGCTTTAATGCTGCCTCCCATCACCAAGGGCTTCCCTGATAGTTCACATGGTAAAGAATCCACCTGCAATGCAGAATACCCCGGTTCGATTCCTGGGTCGGGAAGATCCGCTGGAGAAGGGATAGGCTACCCAATCCAGCATTCTCAGGCTTCCCTTGCAGCTCCAGTGGTAAAGAATCTGCCTGCAATGTGGGAGACCTGGGTTCAGTCTCTGGGTTGGGAAGATCCCCTGGAGAAAGGAATAGCTACCCACCCCAGGATTCTAGCCTGGAGAATTCCATCATCAAGTGCAAGAAAAGGAGAATAAAAAAGTACAACATATGCTAACTGGAGAAAACTAGGGAAAATTGTTTCAACAGGTACCCCAAAGAAACTGGGTCCTTCCACTTCTGGTCTTTGAGAAACGGAAGTGCAGGCAGCAATCTCAGCAAGTGTAGCAGAATTGGCATGTGCAACAGCCTCAGGATGCCCTGAGAGATGCTCATGGACCTCTGTTTTTATAGAACCAACTGGATCAAGTACTGACTCTTTCTGAGAGTGGGATTCCCAGGTGGTTCAGTGGTAAAAAAACAAAATCCTCCTGCCAATGCTGGAGATGTAGGACACACAGGTTCAATCGCTGGGTTAGGAAGATCTCCTGGAGGAGGAAATGACAGCCCACTCCAGTATTCTTGCCTGGAAAATCTCATGGACTGAGGAGCCTAGTGGGCTACGGTCCATGGGATCGCAAAAAGTTGAACACAACTTAGCAACTAAACGACAACAACAATAACTTTTCAAGTCATCAGGTATTCCAGGGTTTTATTTTTCAGGCACAAATAATCAATATTTTAAAAATACACAACTAAAAGAAAATAACAAAAGGCAATATAAGGTGGGGGAGGGTTATGATGAAATTATATCAAATCATGCGTGTGAAGCTTTTGAAAATGTAAAGCACTGTAGAATTTAAAGAATCTTTCATTCAATGAAAAATAAATCAAAATAAACATTAAAGAAGCCATCAGTTACTCCTCATTTCCTACTTAGTGAATTCTAAACCACTTAGATTTTCAAAACTATTTGTATTCTGACCCCAGGCTGCCTGTATAGTTGATTTCCTATTAGGAGTTCTTTCCCTCAATAGCACTGAACCAACAGGTATTCTTTTAGTCCAATGTATGCTTTCCTGGGTCCATAGTTCTGCTTCTATTTTCCTCCCTAATGGCATGCACCACCTTAACTAACTGTGTAGCATTAAATGCTATTTATTATGCTAGGGCTGTGTCATATGCCATTAATGTACTGTATGAACTTTTTTAAGTGACCCTAACATTGAATTTCAACTTCAATTTCATATAGTCTATTTTTATATAGTTTTTACTGCTTGACCTACACATCGAATTCTTTTTTAAAATAAATAAATGAAAGGAATGAAGAAAGAAGGGGAAAAAAAGGAAAGAAGAAGGAAGGAATAAGAAAACACATTTAAAGGACTACACTTTAAGTAAACTAATATTTTATAATCAAGTTGCATGAGTCAAAACTTGATTTTACTCTATAGGATTCAGTTTCTCCATCTACTGACCAAAGAAATATATTCTCTTTAAGAAAAAAAAAAAAAAAAAAAGTGGTACTTATTTAGGGACATCAGTTCCAGAGAATGGAATTTTCCTAAGGCAATCTGCTGTATTAAAAAGCAAAAGAGGAGGTAGTAAGCACTGAATACTTTTAAATATAAAACTAAGACTAAATAACTGTGAAAACTAGTTACAAAATAGAATGCAAGTGTTACACAACTTGATAAGGTACAAATTTAATATAAGTAATAAAAATTAGGAGGCAGGAAAAGGGAAACATGTTAATTTATTACTTTTCATTGTAGGAAATAAACTGATACAATAATATATAGTTAATATTTATATATAATATAATGATCCTGATCTGTAACCATTTTTCATAATTTCTTTCTACTTTAGTGAAGTCACTTAGCTATTTCTTATGTAAAGCATCACTTAACTCTTTTTTACTATACTATACTATTACTATAACTCCTTTTGTTTTTAATTTCTTTTACGTAAAATCATGAAGAAGGAAATGGCAACCCACTCCAGCATTCTTGCCTGGAAAATCTCACAGACAGAGGAGCCTGGCAAGCTACAGTCTATGTGAAAGTAGCATGTAGGATGATCATACCATTAAAATTTTTCTCATTTCTCCACCTATAAATGTATAAGTGTATGTGGGGGGGGGAGGACATTCCAACTTATAATAACTATTTATTTATAGATTTTTTAATGTATTCATCTTTATTTTTTATACTGAGTTCTTATATACTGAGTACCTAAACATTTCATATAAATTTGTATTTTAAGAACTTTATCATCGAAATCATGACTCTGACTCAGAACAGAAAATCATACATGCCCCCACATATTTCTGTATTCATACAGTTATTTACTCTCAATTTATTCAACCAGTAACTGTCTAGTACCCACTATGTAGAAGTAAAACATGAACTTTTCTTAAACATCTTATGTGCCATCACATACATGAGAAAGTCTGTCCTGGGTAATTACAAAACAAATATAAAGCATGCCGTGTTCTAGCAAAAGGCACTGATCATGTGAAACTTAAAACCTGAAAGAATAAACATAACACAGACACCACTAACAAAATTTTAATTCATTCTTCGTGGATTTTTGTGGGGCAATATAGACAACACGGGATTTTTTAAAAATTCATCTTAATTACAATCAACCTTTAATTAAACAAAAAAGAAATTGTAAATAAATAAAAACGCCATCTCAACACAGTGGTTTATGGTTTGAGCCTTTCCACTTAGAAAAGGGACTCCCATGCTAGGAAACACTACGCTCTTTCACTCTGTACTCTTAGTATCCAACAACTTCTACCTCAGGCCATTCCCTTGAGTTACGTCCCTCTGTACCATCTACTAGTCTAATGCATTTTTGGCATAAAGGGGAAATTCTAATGGCTTCTTAGCATATTTTCCCCCATGAACACATTTAATCAAATGCATTGGTTCTAATTCCTCATCTCACAACGGTGTTGTCTTTTTTAAAAAACAATCCAAAAGAATTTAACTGGACAAGCAAAGCGACAGAAATCACCAGATTATAGTGAACTATTTACCAGAAACAATCTAAATTCCAAGGGGGTAGGTGTAATATTTTAACAAAAATGATCAACTGGAAAAACCTAAAAGAAGGAACAAATTCAAAAACATGCACACTAGTTCACATTCTTGGTTTACATCTGGTTTTGCTCTGAAATGGGGAAAGCCCAGGTAACAACTCTTTGAAAAGGTTACATAAAACTTCCCCTGGTTGCTTTTTGAAACCCACATATATAATGATATTTGTTGGCTGAGCCTTCACATGTGCCTTGCAAAAAAAAAAGTGGTAAACAATTTCAAAAATGATGCAAACTGCAGGTATGCAAAAGGAAATGCTAAAAAGTGTACTATTTATACAGTGTTGAAAGATCTTAGGGAGATGATTCAAAAGTATTTTTAAATAATTCTTTGAAACTTAAAATAAGTGTATCTAGCACCAAAAGACAGATTTTATAAACATGAATGATGAACTGTATAGAAGTTATGAATTGCATATGTCTTACCACTTTGAAAAAATGTTTTACTTGAAGACAAATAATGTGATTATTCATCACCTTCTTTTTATTTTTTTTTTGTCCCATGATTCTTCATACCAACACAGAAGAATTGGGGGGGAGGGCGGGGACTGAAGCTCATCCATTCCAGTACCTCTGATACAAGCACACAGAATTTTCTCTCTACAACAAGAGTTAAGAGTGGAGACAGAAAAGGAAGAAAGAAGGCACATTAACAAGATGGAAAGTGAGGCTTAGGTAGAAGCAAGAATGAGACATGTGGGTTTATAACCTGGTGCTGTTCTCCCACAGAATGGAAATGGGAATGATGACATAAGATACATATATTAAAGGTCACAAATATGAGCCACAAGCCATGGTTAGAAAATGTGAGATTACTTAGTGAGTCAGACACTACCACCCAGTTCGGGCACAAACAATCACCTCCTGCCACAGACAATGGGGGACGGCTGCTGGACTTCCCCTCATTAGAAAGTCAGGTGTGGTACCTGCTTGCTACAGTTGCTATTCTTGGCTTTGGCTGAGAGCTGTAACAGTGAAGCTTAACTGAAAGAGCGAGGTCACTGTAGTTATGTAGACCTGGGCTTACACCCCACATCTTTTAGTTCTACTTGCAAGACTGTTTCACTCCTGTGAGTCTCAGTTTGCTCATTGCAAAATGTGGGTAACAGTTCACAGGACTGTAGCAATAAAGAGCTGAGGCGATAATGCACCTGTACCATGCTTGGCAGGAACACAGAAGTCCAATACATGAACCCCTTTCCCTATGTCCCTCTCTTGTGGTTTCCTGCATGACACAGACCTAAAACAGTCAACACTTCCAAGCACTAACAAGAAAAGCTGCTAAAATTAAGTTTTTAAACAGTGGTTTTGGAAATTACACATTGATATTTGAGGGTCCCTTCCGTCCTTATGGAATACCTCTCTCAGTCAAATTGGGAACCAGCAGAGTATGGTGCAAAGGTGGTGGGAACAGGCATGATGACATCTGGGTCTGGCCATGGCTCTACTAGTTATGTTGTGGCAAATTACAGCAGCCCTGTATCTCTGTTTCCTCATGTAGAAAACATTAAGTACTGAACTAGATTAACTTCTGGCTCTAAAATAGCATCCTATTCTCTAAGTAGCATCCTATTGCTTTAAATTCAACTGGGCTAGGTATAAAACACAAAAGACTTAAGAATCAGCTCCACCTAAATATAAGGAACTGGCAAACTGCTTAGTGAGAAAAGAGACAAATACATAATAATTAATTAATAAGACAGCTATTCATATATATATAAGTACCATAATAAAAATATTATATAATAATATAAAAAAGAACTATTATAATAAGTTAAAAAGCAACACCTGCCTTAAAAATAAGGGGATAAGAGAGGACATTGTGGAAATAGCTTGAATTACGAAGCACAATGAAAGTCAGAAGCAGAATTTAAGCTCTAAAGCATCTCATGTTGAAACTGCAGATAATATCACCTAATATTTATCTGTCAAAACATAAAGGGTCTAAATAAGATCTCTTAAAAATCTTAAGATCTCTTAAGGAGAGCCATTATCAAACACTCCACAGTGAGATATTAACAACTTGATACAGATAACAAAAATTTTTAAGCTGAAAAGACAACATGGGGAGAAAAAAAGAATTCACTCTGAAATTCAAACTCTTTAGTATGGCACCCAAGACCCTTTACAATCTGGTCCTAATCTTCTAGCCTCATCTCCAACATCCCACCACCATAAATTTCACATTCTTGGCTTCAGGTTATTATTCACTATTTCCTAATTTTAGCCCCAAACAACTGAAAATAAGAAAATGTGATTTAATATAAATGTGATATAAGATAAATCAGGACAGAAATATGAAAATTCCTGTTTCCCCAGCTCTTAAAACTTCTCTGTAATGTGACAGAATGCCTCAACCTATCTAAAAGGAGAAAGCATCAAACAGAATGTGGAGGAAAGGGAAGGACTGGTCAGCAAAGGAATCAGAAAAGCCTTCTAGGCAAATGTTCACAAGATCAAACCAAACCACAGGAAAGGAAGTTTTGGCCGAGTTGACTAGAATAATCTGGTTTCCTTGGCAATGCTCTTCTTAGAGTGGGTAAGACAGCCTTAAGCTAACTCAGCTGAGAGATACTTCTTCAAACAAATATTTCTCCAGGTTCTCTTGCCATGCTCAATAGGTGGTCTGTGGCAACATGGTTCCCATGTACATTGCCAGAAGAGAGTGCTCTGGTCAGAAATGCTGGGTCAACCTGACGGCTCTATTTCTCAATCATCAACTGACCTCCATATTAACAACTTGGCTTCCCAAGAAGCCTGCCTATAGGGAGACAATGAACTGATCTGCCAAAATAAGCAATCCCATCTGCTTGACAGTTGTATTTCTCATTGGAAATTAGTAAACTGACAAACATATAAACATATACAGATATGTGTATATCAGTTTCGAATGTATGGCTAACATGGCCCTGCTCCTGAGAGAGATTCACTCTCAATGGGCCCACCATACCAGGTGTCTGAGAGTATAAGGTCAAATAACAGACCCCAACCAATGACTCCATGAAGGCAAAGGCCATCACTTGAGACCCACTGGCAACAATACATGCTGTTGCATAGCCCTACAACTTTTAATGTTTACACTCCAACATACAGCATACATCCTTGTGATTTTATCCCTCTATTCATAAAATATTTCCTCTTTCCAAAAAACCTGGCTCTCTCCCCTTCTCCACCTGGAGAACTGCCCCTCCTCCATTAAGACTACAGCTCAAATGTCAGTTCTTCAGTCCCATTTTTCCCAACAACTCAGGTAAAATTAATCACATCCTCTTGAGTGCTGCCACAACAATCCATGCATACCTCCCTCTGCTAAGGCTCTCAGATCCCAGTGGGAAATCCGATCTAGCTGGCCCCATTACCTACTCATCTCCCCAACAAGGCCCATGCACTCATCTATACTAGCAACTGCTATCACAGCATCATGTATGCTGTGAGTGCTTACTAAATGTTAGAAGGAAGAAAAGGTAAAGAGCTGGCTATGGATAAGTAAAGAAGAGGAAGTAACATTATTCTGTTGTTGTTGTTCAGTAGCTGTCATATCCGACTCTTTGCAACACCATGGACTACAGCACGCCAGGCATCCCTGTCCTTCACCATCTCCCAGAGCTTGCTCAGACTCATGTCTGTTGTGTCAGTGGTGCCATCCTTCTACACAGGTAGTAAACAGCATGAGTTAAAGTGATAAAATGAGACTAGATACGGTCTGTGTGAGATGAGAACAAGGTAAAGATTAATCACTGAGGAGGGTTCTGACAAAAGTAAACAGAAAAGAAACTTACAAACAAATCACTGAGGATCCAGAAAGGTTGATAAAGAGGCACAAATGGGGTTAAGTAAGCAAAAGGAAACCACAGTAAGTTCTTTGAAAGAGTAACATTAAGAATTTTATACTTGGCACAAGGTAGCTGTAAAAAGAACCAGAAATGGGAGTCAGAGTTTGAATCTTCACCCCCACCTTGATGCCACCACACAAAATGACTAGCAGGTTATTGTAAGCCTCAATGTATGTATCTATAAAATAGGGATACAATACCTACGTTGCACAGTAGTTCTGAGGATTAAATAATATTATCTAGCACAGTGATTGAGACACTGTATCAATCTCTAATAGCTGCTACCTTGACTGATTTTACAGACATCAACCTAGCATAGAAGGCAAAGTGAATTAAAGGAGAAAATTGGAAGGTAAAAGATTATTAATAGGAAGTCACAGCAGTCACTAGATTTGGGCACAGGGACAGACTTAAAATCACATTAGCTTGGCTTCAGTAACAGCTCTTACCTTAACCAACAATGATATTTCTGACAAGTCACTTCTCTCAGTACATGTTTCCTGAACTGCAGATTGGGATAATAAATCCACCCCTCCTATTTCATAAATGCATTATGTTGGCTTATTTTAAATTTTTTAAAAATAGATTTGGAAGTGTTTCACACTCTATAAAGTACTTTAGGGAAGATGAAGGAACGAAGAGGACAGGGCAAATTTAAGAAATATTTTCAAGAAAGACTCGAGCACATTAGAGACACTGGGAGATAAGGGGCACCAAATGTAAAATGTCAAAGCATTAAGAGAATACCTTCTGTAAAAGAAACTCAGAAATTCAGAGGAGAAGAGAGTCTGAAGGAGATGACTCAAGAAAGATCTGTTTTGAGGCAAAAGGACAACTACCTGAAAAGAGAGGGAAGTGCAGGACTAGAGTCTGGGTGATGGACAATGATGCTAAATGGAGCTCTGAGAACTGCCACCAATATCCATCCCAGTAAGAGTTACAAGAAATGATGACACAGTGCAAAGCAAGAGGAACTAAAGAGATAAGATTAAAAATGCAAAAAGTAAAATACCTAGCAAAAGACAAGGACAAAACCCACCCCACAAAGAAAAGGCAGGTATTACCGTAAGAAGTATAGACAGCAGAGAATTCAAAGCAAAAATCCAAAATAGAGTGCTCATGTAACTGAAAAAACTGAGGTCATTTAAGTCAAGGAGATTGAGAACTGAGGAAAAAATTCTACAGTTGGCTAGAATGTGGTCACCAGTGACCTTCAAGAGTGCAGTTCTAGGACAGAGGTGGGACCAAAGCCAGGTTGCAAGGAGTTAATCATAATTCAACGATCCTCTCATGAAAAAGCAGTTGCCAATAAACTGAAGGTGAAATTCACAGATAAGAGAAAAGCACATTGAATCATTGAAAGGGGACAAACTTTATTTCAAGAAACTTCTTAGGATTTTTAACACTTCCACAGGAGAAAGAAGACTTTAGTTTTCCAAAATCTCCCAAAAGACATATATATAAGTAGCAAAACACATGGCAGTTAGATTTTGCTGCAACTGAAGAACAGGAAAAAAAAGACTTAGCCCTAATAGTGTTTAAGTTTTTATTACAATTAGTACGCATACCCTAAATAAGGCATTTTGGTAACTCAGTTACATTAACTACTACAGGAAAGTCATAGTATCCTGTTCTGACTCCAGTCCACTGGGAAAGAACACTAAATCGGAAGCCAGGAGCCCTAATTTTAGTGCAGCCCAGAAGTGAAAGTGAAAGTTACTCAGTCCTGTCAGACTCTTTTGTGACCCTGTGGACAATACAATCCATGGAATTCTCCAGGCCAGAATACAAGAGTGGGTAGCCTTTCCCTTCTCCAGGGGATCTTCCCAACCCAGGGATCGAATCCACGTTTCCCGCACTGCAGGGGTATTCTTTACCAGCTGAACCACCAGGGAAGCCTACAGGAAAGTCGTAGTATCCTGTTCTGACTACAGTCCACTGGAAAACAGCACTAAACCCGAAGTCAGGAGCCCTAGTTTTAGTGCAGCCCTATCCATGGACAATTTAATTATTACGCCACTCAGTTTTCCACATTTAGTAAAGAGAATCTCACCTACCCCACCTACTTCCAAAACTGTTGTGATGATAAAATGAAGCAGCATATGTAAGAAATATAAATAATTACATTTGTGCATAATGATAACTATACACATATACACACAGAGCTTCACAAATATAAAGCAACAATCCATTAATCATTATTTTATAGTACAGATGGATTATATCAATTAATCCATATACTATCTTTATTCTGAACAAATTTTATGTTACTAATGTAATCCTACTTCATTATTTCAATTATTATCTGAACTTTAATAAACATACTTAGTAGTAAGTGTCAGTAAGGTGAAATGTTGATTATTCATATCAGTTATGTCATCTACATTGTCCATAAGGCACTTTACCCAAGAAAAAAAATCATAATAATTAAATTCAAATCAGATAGAATATATTTCTTAGCTGCTCTTTTAAAAGATCTGGTGGGAGAGGTTTAAATAAATGATAAATTTAAGATTATTACTATTTCATTTAGCAAAGCTCACTTTCTTTTAAAACATATTACAACTACTCAATATTTTTTCTTCTTATATGTCTCAAATCACCACCAATAAATGTACAACTCTACTAAGTATTGTTCCCCATGCTGGAGAAGACTCTTAAGAGTTCCGTGGCCAGCAAGGACGTCAAACCAGTCAATCCTAAAGGAAATCTACCCTGAGTATTCACTGGGAGGGCTGATGTTGAAGCTGAAGCTCCAATACTTTGCCCACGATGGAAAGAGCCAACTCATTGGAAAAGACCCTGATTCAAGGAGAGACGGAGGGCAGGAGGAGAAGGGGTCAGCAGAGGATAAGATGGTTGGATGGCATCATTGATTCAAAGGACATGAATCTGAGCAAACTCAAGGAGATAGTGGAGGAAGGGGAGACTGGCACGCTGTAGTCCATGGGGTTGCAAAGAATAGGACAAATAACAATAACAAATAGGACAAACAACAATAACAACAAATTGTTCTCCACGTAGAACAAAACTATTCAACTGTACTTCTTTTTCCTCGTAGGACAGTCAGAACTTTCAACCTGATTTTAAAAAGGGAGAATGAGTGTAAACATTCTTGCTTATATTTTCAAGCAGAGATTTGGTCTTCCATCCACATAAAAAAAACTCGATGGAAATAGCTCTTAGATAAAATCATCTTGTCATAAAACATGACAGTCAGTAGTCATGAGTATCTGAAAAGCACTTGAAGTGTGACCCTATTTGCTCACACTCTAGAAATAAGCATATAATCCATGCTGCTTTCTTAATCACTGCAATCTAAATATTGAACAGCTTGGCTTGCGATATTATTTTTCCAGCATACAGAAGGAACCACACTAGCCATTTTGAGATTAATCACTTTAATAATCAATCCATTTCAAAGGCTTAGGTCTCTCTGAAACTAGTTTTAGGATCAAAAGTAATTCTAGAGTAAAGGAATTTTGCCTGAGTAACTATCCTCCATAAAACTGAAAAATCACCTATAAAATATATAAGTATTTCAGAGTAGACAATAATATAAACACTTGCATTTAACCTAAGTCTTGAGATAGTGAGCAGAACTGGATGAAGTTAAAAAAAAATTTCAGTACATTTTTCTGCAGGGCTTTTTCCAGAATCTACTACTCTCTAATCCCCAGACCCCTGGCTTAGAACAAGCCAGGAATTAAATGGAGGAAAAGAAGATGCAACCAACTATTCCACTACCTTAGTCCCAACCTGAATTTCTGGTTTTAAAATCTCTTACAATCCATCTTAGCTGAAAAGGAAATTAAAAAAAAAAAAATTAACAATTGAAGATTCTTTGTTCCTCTTCCTGATCCCACTTCCCTCTTTCCCAGAGGTAACCACTTGGCTGACAGTAGGTCTGTCATTCCTATCATTGACTAGTTAAACATCATCCACATGTGATTGCTTTTATAGAATTAAACTCTACAGCCCAGAGGCTGTGTCTGATATTGTCTTCTCTGTAGCATCTAGTAATCAGCATGCGCTTATCATTTAAATGTGACAAATACCTCTAAAGAAAATTAATAAATATTTAGTAAAACTAATTAAACAGAATCATACATTGTCACAATAGGAAAAAGAAACAAATTTCTTCCCCATTTATGAAAGTCAGCTAGGCGTCTATTATGTAAAGTTGATCCAAAAATTCAAATTATTGAAAAGTTGGGTTTTAATTTAAAAGACTGAATAAATAAAATTTAAAAGACCAAATAAAATTTAGGTTTGAAAAAAATACATCTTTCATCCAAATAATTCCCTATAAACTCAATAATTACAATTTATTCTGTTTGTTTGTTTTACCACATTAGAAGTTATTCTTCTGTATTCCCTAGGCAGCAGCAAATAACACCATGCATAAGGACAGATATAATTATATGCCAAAAAAGACAGACCAGGACCCTCACACTCCAAACTCCCCTCTGTGGCTCCTTCATGCCCCATATGTTGCTAATAAAACTGTTTCAATCATACCTATGAGACAGTTTTACTGACATAATATCAGGCCTCTTGGTTGTTCACAAGGCTAACCACCAAAACTGCCACAAATGCAAATTTCAAGACTGAGGCAAGTAGAAATCCACATTGTGTGTGCGTGTGTATGTGTGTACACAAATGCATATATATTTCGGAGCACAGAAACGTGCATTAAAACTATAGTTCTACTATTTGATTCAGTAAACCTTCAAGTGCCCATCCTGGCTATATAGACATATAGAAAGTTCCAAGATCTGACAACAGTATGCCATTCAAGAAACCATAACCCTAACTTTATCCTTTCATATTGTTAACATGATCAAATCAAATATCTGACTGGTAGAAAGCAATGACAGTCAGAATTGTTAGTAATATTATGTGCTGTGCTGTGCTGTGCTGTGCTGTGCTGTTCTGAGTCGCTCAGTCATGCCGACTCTTTTTCAATCCCATGGACTCTAGCCCGCCAGGTTCCTCTGTCCACAGAATTTTCCAGCCAAAAATGCTGGAGTAGATCGCCTTTTCCTCCTCCACAGGCTCTTCCCAACCCAGGGACTGAATCTATGTCTCCTGCATCTCCTGCATTGTCAGGCAGATTCTTTACCACCGAACCACTTGGGAAGCCCCCAGTAAAAAGACACAATGAAGAAGGGTAAACAATGGAACACTGAAACAACAGTTAGAAATTTTATAAACCTGCTAAATTGATAAATGATCTGGTATTCATGCACCTGATTCTCTACTTCAAGAAACTAAAACACTTTCATCACATGTATGGCTAAATTCATCATACATAAAGTTTTTTCATAAAACATGAATGTTTAAATGACTTAACAAAAAAAGGGTTTTTTTTTAAATCCTGCTACTATAGGAAATGCTCAGTTAGATCAAGATGAACGCATTCTCAATCTTTTCTAAAAAAACTTCTCTAGGGAACCCTCTCTAAGATGTTATTTCAACATGACCTCAATTATTAAATCCTCTGGGGACAAGACTCCTTTTAATAAGTCAGCCCAAGAACAAAGGGGCTTGTGAATTCTAGTCTCCTTTGATCTATGACGGCAGCAAACAGGAAAGAAGAGGCAGGGGTGTTAGTTCAAGTACAAATCTTTCATAGGACCATCTGACCATTATCCCAGGGTTCAAAAGACCCAATCAACACCACCACACAGACAAGGGAAAGGGACCTATGCTGAGAAGGCCTGGAGAAGTTGTCATAAGGATCGTTATTCTAGGGAGTGATCAAGCCTAGAAAACATACCAACTCTAGAACACAGTGGGTGAGCCTACAGGGATAAACTTGTAACACTGGCCTAACTTCTAAACTACTGCAGTGCACCCTATTTGTTGAAAGACGCATTACTTCAATTGAAATCATAGAATTCTAGAGTGGGCAGGAATCTGTGAATTACGTGTGGTTCCTTCCACCAAATGCAAAAAGGCTTCATGTAGCATTCTTTTTGATGACAGACCCAATCTCTTTGGGAAATTCACAATGATGAGAAGCTAAAAAGCGACTGTTGACCCATTCCTAAAGGCCTTGCTTGAACATGAGTGTGTAATTTCTGCCTAAGTTTTCTTGTTCATTAACGACGCGGGCCTGCTACTCAGACTTCAAATCTGACCCACTCCATCAGATTCAGACTTTGACTTTGTCTAGCCTTTGGACAAGTATCCACTTACAGGTCAGACATTCTAAATGGAATTGTGACCCTAGTCTATCATTAGATTAGGCCAGTTCCCAGGTTTAGCTCCCCTGGTCAGCCCTCATCTATGACAGAGCACTACCACCATCACCCCTAAGTTTGCCCACTGCTCAGTCCTAACAGCCCTATGATTACAGATAAGCTTAATATTAGAGGACTCCATCTTGGCCTCTCCAGTCCAGTCCAACATCTTCTCTGATCCATATAGCTATAACAGCCTTTTGCTAATTGTTACTAACATTCTACCAGGGCTTCACTGGTGGTTCAGCAGCAAAGACTCCACTTGCAATGCAGAAGACACAGGAGACATGGGTTTGATCCCAGGGTTGGGAAGATCCTCTGGAGGAGGACATGGCAACCCACTCCAGTATTCTTGCTTGAAGAATTCTATGGACAGAGGAGCCTGGCGGGCTTCATTCTATAGGGCTACAAAGAGTTGGTCACTACCGAAGTGACTGAGCACACACACCAGGGTCCAAGAGCACCTAGATTTCAGAAAAAAACTGTAAACCTTCTCCTCTGAAATAGGCCCATTGCATATATAATACTGTACGTAATTTTAGAAGGTTCCCCATGAATTCCAAGTTAAAAACCCCTGATATCTATAACGGGGACTCATTTTTAAAAAATTAAATACATATTCCACACACACACACACACTAAGGGGTACTCCTGCTAGACTCCCTTGCAACTTGAGATCTGTATGTGCTCTAGGTTTCCCAAGGAGGAACACTCCTAAGGAGTTCAGAAGGAGAAGGAAACAAGGAAAAGCAACCAAGTAAAACCAGGCCAGCCCATTCAGCAATGATGGCAAGCAAGACAATGATTCTTCTGGTACCAGCAGCAAAAGCCAAGACTTCTCATTCAGCACTTCCAAACTTGAACAAGGCACCGTGCTTCTGAATCCAGAGATGGCCATGGCTCCCTCGGCAAGCCAGCTGAAAAGTGTGGTTCCAGGAGTTGGTTCTAGAAACTCAGCTAAAGTCTATTCTTTCCTCTCTTCTAATCCTCAAACATCCTATATTACAAGTTAATAAATCCCCTTCTGCTTAAACTAGCTGTGATGATTCTGTTATCTGCCACTCAGAGAGCCCTTTCCAATATGTGGGCCAAGTAAACAGAACACCTGAAATAAATATTTAAATATACTACCAAAACTGGCCTTAAAATATAGACCTTTGGTTGCATAACAATTGTATGTACTTAGTGCCACTGACCTATACACTTAAAATGGTGAAAATCGAAATTTTTACATTATATACATTTTATCTCAGTAAAGAAATATTATTTTTCTAAACATCCCCCCGAAATTTGTATTTCAGCCAAGGAATCAAGAACCCTTAGAAAACCTTGATTTAGTCAACTTATTCCTGTTCCAAGAGTATCAAGCAAGAAAGTCATTTATTCTCTAAGTCTAGCCTTTTGGTCTCTAAGTACAAAGACTGGAAGAAATCTCAACATACATTAGATCAATCAGACACTAAAATTCTGCAGTGGGTGGAGGGTGGAAAAGGAACAAGGCAATATTTGTTGCAAACTTACTATGTGACCATGATAAGCCAAGTGCTTTCCATATATCCTCATTTAATCCACACAACAACAACACCCACCCAACCTCATTTGTAACAATGCTTCAAGGTAAATGTAACTAACTTTTCTTACTTATGAGAAAATGGAGGATGAAGAGCTGAGCAACTCGCCCAAGGTGCACAGCTATTGACTGCTGGAGTAATGACAGATCAAGATCTGTCTGACTCCAAAGCCCTGGCTCTGTCTATACGACATTTCTCTTACTGCCTGCCACAGCCACAGTGCTCAGCAGGCAAGGGCTAATTAAATTATCCACAGTGATGGAATCATCGCCCAGCCAGGAAAGCAATTCTTGAAAAGTGTCACCTAGACCATTAATATAGTATGCCCTGTAGAGTCAAGTGTGATGTTCAAATACAGAAATAACTAGATGATGATGATGATAATGATAATAGCATCCAGCTACCATTTGCTGAGTGCCTATTATGCTTTAAGTGCTCCATATACACTACTTCATTTAATCCCCTGAACATCCCAGTAAGAAATGCACAGTAGGTGTTACCTTCATTTTACAACAGAAGAAAATGAGATGCAGAGATTGAGAACTCTGCCAAAAATTACACAGCAAGTTAAGTTCACAGCCACAATTTGAACTCATGTCTCTATAATGCCCAAATGCATGTGTGGGGACCAGAACTTATATTACCTTTTCTCTTCTAAAGAGCCAAACACGGGCCTTATACGGTAAACATTCAGTAAACCAGCAGTTTTTACTTTGAAATCAGGGACACCTGCCAGTGAAAGGATCAGAACTCCTTTTCTTCACACTTTCAGCCTAGCCCATCTCTCAATTCTCCCCACCTCAAGGGAGAGAAAAGAGCTACAGACAACCACTAAGGCTTGCTCTATCAACCCGCACATACTGTTAGAAATTATACAGACTACATGATCCCAAGAGAACTGTATGAAAGCGAGGAAATTATCTGCAAGGCGTCTGATTCAACAGGACCAAGGCGAGACCTGAGAATCTGCAAACCCAACAAGCTCCCAGGTGATACTGCCTCCAGACCACGCTAGCTTCAATTACCATCCTCAGACTTCATGTCCACCAAGTTCAGTCACCAAAGAGTAACTAATGACAAACAGGAAGATGCCATTCAAGTCCCTTTGGTACAGGGAGGCTTTATAATGGAGATACATGAACAAGCTGGCTGGGTGGAGACTATGCAGGAGACCACACAGTCCAGATCCAGACAATCAATGGGTCCTCAATGAATCCAGTAAATGTCTGAAACTATCAATGACACATGTAAAATGCATTTCTAAGAGGTTATAGGGTAGGGTGTGGGGGTAGAGGGAGGGGAATAAAATTTGAATAAATAAAATACAATTTGAATAAAAGGAGTAAGATTATAAATTATATAATAAACATGTGGAAACTCAGCACAAAGAGAAAATATTGCCCTAGCCCAGTACAAAACTTTAGATAAAGTCTAACTTCTAGAAAAATAGCTTTATTTCCCAAATAAACCACAGCAGCATAAAAAGTTAACAGCAATGGGAATTCAGTGTATTCCCAGATGATAATAATGAGCTGCAAAAGGTCAAGAAAACTTAAGACAGAACATACACAATGATGGAGTCACTGTTCTCTTTTATTTACAAACAGAGAAAGGAACTTATTTATTTAGTATCATTATGACAGACCCACCCATATATGGAAATAGTAGCTTGTGTAGTTAACTCAAAATATGGTCCAAACCACATGTGCTGGACTACAAGGAAAATCCAGTCTCATAAAGCAAAAATACCACTACTTAAAATTACATGCTAGCAAAATTAACATTTTGTCCTAAACAAAAGCTAGGACATGATTTTGTTTTTGTTTTAATTCAACAGATACCAGGACACTCTACCAAGATACCATATCAAAAATAAAAACCAAAAAAGCAATTATAACGAGAAAGAAACTGACATAGTGGGACTGATATAATGGGGGAAAATGGAAAATAATCTAAATGTTCATCAACAGCAAAAAAGATAAATGGGGATATAATCATAAAACAATATAATATAGCTCTAAAATTCACTGAACTATAGGGGAGAAAAGGATAGTTAGGGAGTTTGAGATGGACATGTACACACTGCTATGTTTGAAGTGGATAACCAACAAGGACCTACTGTATAGTAAAGGGAACTCTGTTCAATGTAATGTGGCAGCCTGAATGAGAGGGATGTTTGGGGGAGACTGGATACATGTTAATAATTATGGCTAAGTCCCTTTGCTGTTCACCTGAAACCATCACAACTAAGTTAATCGGCTGTACTCCAATACAGGCTTCTTCCCAGGTGGATCAGTGATAAAGAATCTGCCAGCCAATGGGGGAGGCAGATGAGACAATGGTTCAATCCCTGGGTCAGGAAGATCTCCTGGAGGAGGAAATGGCAACCCACTCCAGTATTCTTGCCTGGAAAATCCCATGGACAGATGAGACTGGTGGGCTACAGCCCATGGATTGCAAAGAGTTGGACACAATGAGGTGACTGAGCACATGCACATATCCCAATACAAAATAAAAAGTTTTTTAAAAATAATTTTAAAATTAATAATAAATAAAATTGAATTCACTGAACTATTTAGCAGTGGAATTAGGGGCTGAACTGTATCTCCCCAAAATTCATATCTTGAATCCCTAACCTCCAGTGCTTCAGAATGTGACTACACTTCTAAAGAGGGCCTTTAAAGAGGTGAT
This sequence comes from Bos indicus, assembly GCF_029378745.1. Taxonomy (NCBI): domain Eukaryota; kingdom Metazoa; phylum Chordata; class Mammalia; order Artiodactyla; family Bovidae; genus Bos; species Bos indicus. The sequence goes on along the minus strand of NC_091761.1, from coordinate 52,410,804 downwards.
TAAATTAAAATGAGTCAACTAAGGTGGGCCCTAATCCAATATGACCAGTGTCCTTATAAGAAGAGGGAATTCATATACAAAGAGACATTAGAGATGTTCACCCACCCACCAAGCAAGGACAGTGACCAGCAAGAAGCTGGCCATCTGCAGGCCAAGAAGAGAGACCTCAAAATAAAGCAAGTCCACCATCACCTTGATCCTGAATTTTCAGCCTCCAGACTGTGAGAAAATGAATGTCAGTTATTTCTACCACGCAGTCTATGGTATTTTGTTATGTTAGCCTATCCCTTCTCCAGGGTATCTTTCTGACCAGGAATCGAACCAGGGTCTCCAGCACTGCAGGTGGATTCTTTACCAATTGAGCTACGACAGAAGCTCATGCTGGCCCACAAGGACTAATACAAATGATCCCAAACTCAAACATTCATAAGAATCACCTGGAGGCCTTACTAAACACAGACTTTGGGGCCCTTCTCTCAGAGTTTCTGTTCATTAGGTCTGGAAAGAGGCCTGAAACAGACCTAGTTCTCAGGGATGCATGTTCTTGCAAGGGCCCCGCTCTTGATGTAATGTTCTGCCATTACAATCTCCAAAGGATTAATAGTTTGAACACTGGTTCTAGCATTGGCATTTTGCACTGGTATGCACAAATTGGCTCAGCAGTAAAGAACCCACTTGCAATGCAGAAGACCTGAGTTTGATCCCTGGGTTGGGAAGATCCCCTGGAGGAAACAGCAACCAACTTCAGTATTCGTGCCTAGGAAATCCCATGAACAGAGAACCCTGGCAGGCTACGGTTCATGGGTCACAAAAGAGCTGGACATGACTTCGGGACTAAACAAACAACAAATAAAACACAAATGTGGCCAGTTCTGGCGTCAGAATTTTTATTTCCAACAAATTCCCTGTGATCCTAAATTTGCTGACCAGGTACCACATTCTGAGAGTTGCTAAACCATCTGCTGAACCAGGTAAGTCTAAAAACATAATACTGGGGAAAAAAAGAGCAAGCTGCAAAAGAACAAGTATAGATGTCATTTATATAACATTTTGTTATGGATGTGGTATTTCACTTCAGTTCCGTCTGACTCTTTGCGACCCTATGGACTGTAGCCCACCAGGTCCCTCTGTCCATGGGATTCTCCAGGCAAGAACACTGGAATGGGTTGCCATGCTCTCCTCTGAGGGACCTTCCCAACCCAGGGATTGAACCCCATCTATTATGTCTCCTGCATTGGCAGGTGGGTTCTTTATCACTGGGAAGCCCTTTGTAATGGATATTATATATGTATAAAAAGAAGCATGGCAATGTAAACACCCAATTCAGAATACCTGCTATCTCTAAGGCCAGTAAAAGAACAGAATGAGTGATCGGCACCACAGAGAGCCTCAGCTCTGTCTACAAAGGTCTATTTCTCAAGTGAATGAAAAATAAAAAATTGAAGTAAACATGGCAAAAAGGTTCAGTTTTGAAAGAGCTGAGAGTTACATTGTGTTACTCTCTATACATTTTTGCACTTTTCTGTAAATTTAAAGCACTTAAAAATTTTTCAAAGAGAAAAGAACCTTAACTATTATATAACTCTGGCACCATCGACAATTGAGTAAAATATTCCATTCAAAATTTTAAATTTTACCAGTTGGAAGAACAATTCCACTTATGAAAAAAAAAAAAAAAAAAACACAACTTCATGATAACCAAGATATAAGGTTACTTGAAGCCTGAGAATCATAATTTAAAAGACTAAATAGATATAAATCCACTTCAAATGAACACATCTAAAAATTTACTAACATACTATGGAAATTAAGAATATTAAAAATGAGAACTACTATCCCTTAGAAATAATGGTAACTGTGACATTCAGGTTCATTTGACTCTAGTATATCTTTTGCATGAAATGACAAAAATAAATTTTAAGCTGTTTTAGAGAGGCAGACAAAACATAACAGGTGAAATTTCTATAAACCTACAGAAAATAATAGGAAAAGGTTAAATTAAAATGAAAGGAACAGAAATAAATCTTAGAAAGAAAATTTCAATCTAAAAAATATAGAATAAATACAAATTTCATAAAAATAACTTTTAACTATTAAAATAGCCAATTGTGTGTTAAAATATGAATAATCAGTGCTGCTATTTTCATTTTATTGGGAATATAAAATGGAAAAACTTTTCAGAAAGAATGTAAAAACATAAATCAAGGGTATTAAAAATACTCACTCCCTTTAATCCAGTAATTTTCTTTCTAGGAATATATCCTATGGAAAAAATCAAAATACTGAAAACAAACATTCACACATGAGCATGTTAATCATAACAGTAGTATAGAAAAACTACCCAAACTAAATAAATCACAATGCATACATATGATACAATATAAAATTAAATAAAAAGGAAGATTATAAGATTACACACACTATGATCTTAACTATCAGTTCAGGTCAGATGATCAGTCATGTACGACTCTTTGCATACTTAAAGGACTGCAGCACGCCAGGCCTCCCTGTCCATCACCAACTCCCGGAGTTTACTCAAACTCATGTCCATTGAGTCGGTAATGCCATCCAATCATCTCATTCTCTGTCATCCCCTTCTCCTCCCAGCTTCATTCTTTCCCATCATCAGGGTCTTTTCAAATGAGTCAGTTCTTTGCATCAGGTGGCCAAAAGTACTGGAGTTTCAGCTTCAGTATCAGTCTTTCAAATGAATGTTCAGGACTGATCTCCTTTAGGATGGACTGGTTGGATTTCTTTGCCGTCCAAGGGACTCTCAAGATTCTTCTCCAACACCACAGTTCAAAAGCATCAATTCTTTAGAGTCCAACTCTCACATCCATACGTGACTACTGGAAAAACCATAGCCTTGACTAGACAGACCTTTATTGGCAAAGTAATATCTCTGCTTTTTAATATGCTGTCTAGTTTGGTCATAACTTTTCTTCCAAGGAGTAAGCGTCTTTTAATTTCATGGCTGCAGTCACCATCTGCAGTCATTGTGAAGCCCAAAAAAATAAAGTCTGCTACTGCTTCCCCATATATTTGCCACGAAATGATGGGACCAGATGCCATGATCTTAGTTTCCTGAATGTTGAGCTTTAAGCCAACTTTTCACTCTCCTCTTTCACTTTCATTGAGAGTCTCTTTAGTTCTTCTTTGCTTTCTGCCATAAGGGTGGTATCATTTGCTTATCTGAGGTTATTGATATTTCTCCCAGCAATCTTGATTCCAGCTTGTATTTATCCAGCCTGGCATTTCTCATGATGTACTCTGCGTATAAATTAAATAAGCAGGGTGACAATATACAGCCTTGATGTACTGCTTTTCCTATTTGGAACCAATCTGTTGTTTCATGTCCACTTCTAACTATTGCTTCTTGATCTGCAAACAGATTTCTCAGGCGGCCGGTCAGGTGATGTGGTATTCCCATCTCTTTCAGAATTTTCCACAGTTTGTGGTGATCCACACAGTCAAAGGCTTTGGCATAGTCAATAAAGCAGAAATAGATGTTTTTCTCAAACCCTCTTGCTTTTTCAGTGATCCAACGAATGATGGCAATTTGATCTCTGGTTCCTCTGCCTTTTCTAAAACCAGCTTAAACCTCTGGAAGTTCACGGTTCACGTACTGTTGAAGCCTGGCTTGGAGAATTTTGAGCATTACTTTACTAGTGTGTGAGATGAGTGCAATTGTGTAGTAGTTTAAGCATTCTTTGGCATTGCCTTTCTATGGGATTGGAATGAAAACTGATCTTTTCCAGTCCTGTGGCCACTGCTAACTTTTCCAAATCTGCTGGCATATTGAGTACAGCACTTTCACAGCATCATCTTTTAGGATTTGAAATAGCACAACTGGAATTCCATCACCTTCACTAGCTTTGTTCGTAGTGATGCTTTCTAAGGTCCACTTGACTTCCCATTCCAGGATGTCTGGCTCTAGGTGAGTGATCACACCATTGTGATTATCTGGGTCGTGAAGATCTTTTTTGTACAGTTCTTCTGTGTATTCTTGCCACCTCTTCTTAATATCTTCTGCTTCTGTTAGGTCCATACCGTTCTGTCCTTTATTGAGCCCATCTTTGCATGAAATGTTCCTTTGGTGATTTTCTTGAAGAGCTCCCTAGTCTTTCCCATTCTATTGTTTTCCTCTATTTCTTTGCACTAATCACTGAGGAAGGCTTTCTTATCTCTCCTTGCTATTCTTTGGAACTCTGCGTTCAAATGGGTGTATCTTTCCTTTTCTCCTTTGCTTTTCACTTCTTTTCACAGCTATTTGTAAGGCCTCATCAGACAGCCATTTTGCCTTTTTTGCATTTCTTTTTCTCGGGGATGGTCTTGATCCCTGTCTCCTATACAATGTCATGAACCTCCATCCATAGTTCATCGGGCACTCTATCAGATCTAGTCCTTTAAATCTATTTCTCACTTCCACTGTATAATCGTAAGAGATTGGATTTAGTTCATAACTGAATGGTCTAGTGGTTTTCCCTACTTTCTTCAATTTAAGTCTGAATCTGGCAATAAGGAGTTTGTGATCTGAGCCATAGTCAACTCCCAGTCTTGTTTTGCTGACTATATGGAGCTTCTCCACCTTTGGCTGCAAAGAATATAATCAATCTGATCTCAGTGTTGACTATGTGGTGATGATCTTAACTATGGAAAACTATAAAAGTTCAAAGAGAAAAATGAAAGGAAATACACAAAAATATTAAGTCTCCCTCTGGATGATGGATGATTTGCTCCTTAGCTTATTTTCTATAACATATATATATATATTACTTTTACAATTAGAAAAATAGAAATTTAAAAATACCGGCACTTTCATTAAATATAAAACATTTCAAACTAAGGTATCAGGGCATTTAATAAGTACCTTAGCTGTTATTTCAAGAAATCCTTGAAACATTCATTGCAGTAAAAAGTTGATTATATCTAAGAAGATACAATGTACCTTTCCAAATATAGACATTATTTAAGAAGCCTTTCATAGCACCTCCCTGGTGGTCCAGTGGTTAAGAATCTGCCTTGCGAAGCAGCGAAACACTGGCTTGATCCCTGGTCCAGGAAGATCCCATATGCCTCGGAGCAACTAAGCCTGTGTGCCACAACTATTGAGTCAGTGTTCAAGAGCCTGGGAGCCACAACGACTGAAGACCACGTGCCTTAAAGCCTGTCCTTAAAGCAAGAGAAGCCAGTGCGATGAGAAGCCCACACATCCCAACTAGAGAGTAGCCCCTACTCTTCACAACTGGAGGAAAGCCCGCACAGCAACAAAGAACCAGCACAAAAATAAATAAATAAGCAAAAGTTAAATTTCAGAAAAACTTGACCAAAAAAAAAAAAGTCCTTCATAGTTTTCTTCTAATTCCTTTCAAAGGCACCCACAGTTTTCTAACATCAAAGTGTATATACATATCTAAAACTGGTTTTCTAATCAATCATTCTATATCACAATCAACATTCCAAATCACATATTTTCACCTGCCTAATGATAATGGCTGAGACCCCAAGACCTCCCAGTCACTGAGCTGTCCCTTACAAACCACTGTAAGGAAAGTTATCACCTTGACTTTGCAGGTGTATGAACTCAGGCTAAGTAATTGTCTCAACATCACACAGCTAGAAAGTGGCAGATCCGGGACTTAAACCCTGGTTATTCAACAGAAGTACATCACAGCACCTTTCAATAAAGCTGACATAACATAAAATCCTGGTTTGGGTTTTTTGCAATTTTAATTCTGTCTCCTAAGGAAAAAAAGAATTAAAATTGCAAAAAACCCAAACCAGGATTTTACATTATGTCAGCTTTATTGAAAGGTGCTATGATGTACTTCTGTCTCCTAAGGAAAAACAGGAGAAGGCAATGGCACCCCACTCCAGTACTCTTGCCTGGAAAATCCCATGTACGGAGGAGCCTGGTGGGCCGCAGTCCATGGGGTCACGAAGAGTCGGACACGACTGAGAGACTTCACTTTCACTTTTCACTTTCATGCATTGGAGAAGGAAATGGCAACCCACTCCAGTGTTCTTGCATGGAGAATCCCAGGGACGGGGGAGCCTGGTGGGCTGCCGTCTAGGGGGTCTCACAGAGTCGGACACGACTGAAGCGACTCAGCAGCAGCAGCAGCAGCAGCAAGGAAAAACAAGGACAGAGTTCCAGAAAAAAGATACAATTACCAGAAAATGTAATTAAAGAAGCTACCTATTAATCATAGGAAAAGATTCCAATCTGTATCTTTATCACGTACTTTGTACACTTACCTATTGAACACTGACCCCACACACGTGAATCACTTAGCTTAAGGTCAGAGATAAGAGAACACTGGCAAACAGGTAAAGAGCTGTGACAAGCTGTTTTTTCCAAAAACAGCCACAGCAATATTTCCTGTCCCACAAGCCCTTTCAGGGGCTTGCCACACCCTCACCCAAAGTGGGGAACAATTTCCCCTTCAGCTTAAGTTGAGCAGGGCTTTCTATCAAGGAACAGAATGACTCAGAAGTAATACTGCATGATTTCCAAAGGCAACAGAGAAAAGGCAATACAGTTGTCCCTCTGCATCTGTGGCCTCCACATTCTCAAATGCTACCAACCACAGATCAAAAATATTTGAAGAAAGAAATAAATTCCAGAAAGTTCTGAAAAGCAAAACTAGAATTTGCTCCAAATGGGCAACTATTAACATGGCTTTTTATATTGTATTCACAACTATTTACATAGCATTTACATTGTATTAATTACAATTGATAATTAGAAATAATCTAGAGATTATTTAAAATATACAGGATGCAAATACTACACTATTGTATATACAGGACTTGAGCATCTCCGGATTTGGGGATCCTGGGGGTGGATACCAAGGACCACGGTGTAGGCTCTTTCCCTGTCACTCCAGCTCTGGCTCACTGTCTCCTCCCTCCCTCCCATGCTTCTCTCCCTCTCTATGTTACAGTCCTTGTCCCCCTCTTCCCTCTCTCTCACCCTTCCAATCTAGTCACCATTCTGTGAGGAAACCCAGGTAACGTGGGAGGGCTACAAACAGGTGTCCGAACCCCAGATTCCCAGTTGTTATCTCAGCTGACAGCCAGCATCACCCAGCAGCCATGTTCCTGAACAAGCCTTCAGATGACTCTGGCCTTCCCTTTGAGCCATACAGCTGACCCAAAGGGTAGCAAAGACAAACCATGCTACACGAAGACTTCAAATCACGACTCCAGAGAGAAATTAACGTTTTTAAGTTTTACAGTGGTTTGTCAAGTAGTAAGAGGTCACCAAAACAGACATTTGGTGCTGATTTCACAGCAAGTTAAAAAGTTTCGATCATTCCATACAAAACTTGTACAACTTTGGCTCAATAATCCTCTTTAAATTAGCTAAACCATAGTCATCCAATGGCTCCTTTGACTTCAGATGGGTCTCTGGAAACTTGAACTTTCAAGGCTGCCTGATTCTCCATTGAGAGTCAAACTCTATAGCATGTTGAAATAAAGTTTCACTTTAAAGGTTGGTGTCACATCTTTTCAGGGGGAGGTTCTAAGCAGGGATGCCAAGAAACTTCCCTCTAGAAGATAGATGTGGCACGCATGTTTTATCTGATACCACAAAATACACTTGTAGAAAGTTATCATCTATTACCAGCGCTCCCTAGAGCAGAGTATTTCCACAAAGTAATTAGACAATGTACATAGAGAGGATGTACACAAAGTACCTATAGGGACTGCAGAGAAAAATCGTGCAGAGTGAAACAGATACACACAGAGTTGAACGGCAAGGGAAAGAACAAGAAAACACTGCACTTCCGATGCACTGTAGGCCAGAGTACTGTTTATTCACTGCCTTGCTGTTGTTCAGTTGCTCAGTCATGTCCAACTCTTTGTGACCCCACAGAATGCAGCATGCCAGACGTCCCTGTCCTTCACTCTCTCCCAGAGTTTGCTCAAACTCATGTCCATCGAGTCAGCAATGCCATCCAGCCATCTCATCCTCTGTTGCCCTCTTCTCCTTCTATCCTCAACATTTCCCAGCATCAGGGTCTTTCCCAATGAGTCGGCTCTTTGCATCAGGTGGCCAAAGTATTGGAGACTCATCTTTAGCATCAGTCCTTCCAATGAATATTTACTGTTGATTTCCTTAATTTATATTTTTATATAGCTTCAAATGCAATTTCTAATCAAATGAGCTGAAATAAAAGCTTCTCCTTTTCGATGGAAATACAACGTAATTTTACCAACTACAAAACTTTTCAATGATGAGGTATGCATGAAGTCAACTAAACACAAATAAGAATAGAAACACTGAGATTAGTTTACTTCATAGATTTAGGAAAGAATTTTCCAATGATAATGGCAAGTATCACATTAAAAAGTTAACCAGTTAGTTATCTATCGATTAATAAGCAAATGATAGACTGTAAAATGTTCCTTGATGACAAAATACATTAGCAAAAGGGAAAGTTGCTCAGTCATGTCTGACTCTTTGTAACCGCATGGACTATACAATCCATGGAATTCTCCAGGCTAGACTACCGGAGTGGGTAGCCTTTCCCTTCTGCAGGGGATCTTCCCAACCCAGACATCAAACCCAGGTCTCCCGCATTGCAGGCAGATTCTTTAACAGCTGAGCCCATAAGGGAAGCCCAAAATACATCAGACTGGTAATCAAATATAAATTCCATGAATATGAGCCAAAAAAAAAAAAAAAAAGCCTTTGTGTTTTAGGCATAGTTTTCACTAGCACAAGACCTTTCTTTTTTAAAATCTTTTTGAGTGTATCTCTGTGTTTGTGCGTGTGCACACACACACATGCCGCACGCATGTGCATGCTCAGTTGTTTTTTTTTTTAATCTTCTTTGAGACTCTTTTTTTTTTTTTTTTATTTTAAAACTTTACATAATTGTATTAGTTTTGCATGCTCAGTTGTATCCGACTCCTTATACCCCCAAGGACTATAACTCACCAGGTTCCTCTATCCATGGAATTTTCCAGGCAAGAATACCAGAGCGCGTTTCCATTTCCTACTCCAGGTGATCTTCCCCGACCCTTGTGTCCCCTGCACTGGCAGGCAGATCCGTTACCACTGCAGCACCTATAAAACTCTTTTGACAGTACAATGAAACCCAAACGTTTCCTTTCAGTTAAACCTAGGTCTCTCACAGCTCTAACCACCTAATAAAATCTTATTCAGGGTCACAGACTATAGGAAATACAATCATCATCATTGCAAAATTCTTCTATTCTCCTTCATTAACTTCTGAACATATGATATATATTCATCAGGTTGTTAGGGAACCATTGACTAAAACCACCCATCTTGGCTAGGCATGATGATAACCACTTGCATAAGTTGTCTCACAACAAGAGGTCCAGGTAAGGAACACAATGCTGTTGCTGAAAATTGACCTGCAGAATTCGAGAAGGGGCCAAAAGGAGGGAGGAGACTCCGGTCCACATATCCTATCAACCTCGCAGAAACATCTGTGCTGAAATCCATCCTGGCTGAGAGATGCGCATACCACCAAGACACACCTTGAGTAAGACCAAATATGGGCCAGACAAGAGACAACCTAGAAACTAACCCCATCACCATAAAACCTAAGACTGCGAGCCACATGGCAACGCAGTTCTTCTGGGTTCCCCTAATCAACTTCTCTTCACCCCAGGCATCTGTTCCCAATAAAGTCTTTTGCTTTGTCAGTATGTGTGGCTCTCTGGACAACTCATTTCCAAGTGTTAGACAAGAGCCACTCTTGGGACCTGGAAAACCCTTTTCAAGCGACAACACAAGTTACTAAACTGTGTGTCATACACAATGGATGTAGAATTCACGGCCAAAACGATTTATATCCAGTCCTCTGATGGAAATAATATTCCCCAAATATATGAACTTCAGATGGAAAACAAAGAAAATGAATCCAAAAGTTTATCTGCTATCCCTCCTTCTTTTGAGGGAAAAACTGTACAAAAAAATTTACAATCTTTAAACCTACAAAACGATAAAGAACAATGAAAACCCACATGAAGATTTAAAAACATTTTTTAAAATCAAATTTTAAGATGAAATTATCCTTTACAGTCCATATCTGCTGTGTAAAAGATTGTGGAATCTAATAACTTTTAAGGGTTGGTTTGATTTAATGGGAACTAAGTTGAACCACCAGACCATTCAGGTACGACATAAATCAAATCCCTTATGATTATACAGTGGAAGTGACAAACAGATTCAAGAGATTAGATAGTGTCTGAGAACTAGGGATGGAGGTTCACGACACTGTACAAAGGCAATGATCAAGACCATCCCCCAAAAAAAGAAATGCAAAAAGGCAAAAAGGTTGTCTGAGGAGGCCTTACAAACAGCTGAGAGAAGAAGAAAAGCCTAAGGCAAGCACGAAAAGGAAAGATACCCTTTTAAATGTAGAGTTTCAAAGAAAAGAATAGCAAGGAGAGATAAGAAAGCCTTCCTCAGTGATCAGTGCAAAGAAATAGAAGAAAACAATAGAATGGGAAAGACTAGAGAGCTCTTCAAGAAAATTAGACACCGAGGGAACATTTCATGCAAAGATGGGCTCAAAAGGACAGAAATGGTATGGACCTAACAGAAGCAGAAGATATTAAGAAGAGGTGGCAAGAATACACAGAAGAACTATACAAAAAAGATCTTCACGACCCAGATAATCACTATGGTGTGATCACTCACCTAGAGCCAGACATCCTGGAATGGGAAGTCAAGTGGGCCTTAGGAAGCATCACTATGAACAAAGCTAGTGAAGGTGATGGAATTCCAGTTGAGCTACTTCAAATCCTAAAAGATGATGCTGTGAAAGTGCTGTACTCAATATGCCAGCAGATTTGGAAAAGTTAGCAGTGGCCACAGGACTGGAAAGGTCAGTTTTCATTCCAATCTCAAAGAAAGGCAATGCCAAAGAATGTCCCAACCACCATACAATTGCACTCATCTCACACACTAGTAAAGTAATGCTCAAAATTCTCCAAGCCAGGCTCCAGCAATACATGAACCGTGAACTACCAGGTGTTCAAGCTGGTTTTAGAAAAGGCAGAGGAACCAGAGATCAAATTGCCAACATTTGCTGGATCATCATAAAAGCAACAGAGTTCCAGAAAAATATCTATTTCTGCTTTATTGACTATGCCAAAGCCTTTGAATGTGTGGATCACAATAAACTGTGGAAAATTCTCAAAGAGATGAGAATACCAGATCACCTGACCTGCCGCCTGAGAAATCTGTATGCAGGTCAAAAAGCAATAGTTAGAAGTGGACATGGAACAATAGACTGGTTCCAAATCAGGAAAGGAGTACGTCAAGGCTATATACTGTTACCCTGTTTATTTAACTTATATGCAGAGTACATTATGAGAAATGCCAGGCTGGATGAATACAAGCTGGAATCAAGATTGCTGGGAGAAATATCAATAACCTCAGATAAGTAGATGACACCACCCTTATGGCAGAAAGCAAAGAACTAAAGAGCCTCTTGATGAAAGTGAGAGAGGAAAGTGAAAAGTTGGCTTAAAACTCAACATTCAGAAAACTACGATTATGGCATCTGGTCCCATCATTTCATGGCAAATAGATAGGGAAGCAGTGGCAGACTTTATATTTTTAGGCTCCAAAATCACTGTAGATGGTGACTGCAGCCATGAAATTAAAAGATGCTTGCTCCTTGGAAGAAAAGCTATGATCAACCTAAACAGCATATTAAAAAGCAGAGATGTTACTTTGCCAACAAAGGTCCGTTGAGTCAAAGCTATGGTTTATAGTCATGTATGGATGTGACAGTTGGACTATAAAGAAAGCTGAGCACAGAAGAATTGATGCTTTTGAACTGTGGTGTTGGAGAAGATTCTTGAGAGTCCCTTGGAGTGCAAGGAGATCCAAGCAGTCCATTCTGAAGGAAATCAGTCCTGAATATTCATCGGAAGGATTGATGCTGAAGCTGAAACTCCAACACTTTGGCCACCTGATGTGAAGAACAGACTCAATGGAAAAGACACTGATGCTGGGAAAGATTGAAGGCGGGAGGAGAAGGTGACGATAGAGGATGAGATGGTTGCATGGCATGATCGACTCGATGGACATGAGTTTGAGTAAACTCCAGTAGTTGGTGATGGATGGGGAGGGAGGCCTGGTGTGCTGCCGTCCATGAGGTTTCAGAGAGTCAGACATGACTGAGCGACTGAACTGAACTGAGCTACAGTTAAATCCAATCAATTTAAAAGGATAAACCTTGTCATTTTATATCATTTCTAAAGATAATTTACACAAATTATCAAATAATTCCATTTCAGAAACACTCAAACATAACAAATGACCATACACATAAACAAAATGCAGCACAAAGCTATGTCTATAAAACTGCCAAGATATTTTACAAAAATTAATCTAAGTTGATCATTTTTGCTTGTGTGTGTGTATATATATATATATATATATAGTTACTGAATACTAAATAGGGAAATAAATAAACAGGCAAATCATTCATAAAATGAATGATCAAACAGTTAACTATAGTACTCAAGCACCAAATGACAGTATAAATGAATAAAAAAAGACTATAGTTTTTGTCACGCATCTATTCCAGAACCTAAGAGATAAACCATAGGGACTCCTGTAGTATACAGATCCAAATGGGAAGCACCTGCTTCCAATTGTCTAATATATATAGTATCTGCTTCTTTGGATGGAAAACCTCTAAGAGGAAACTGCATTATACTGTGTGTGCATGTACACATATGCTTAATGCTCTCACAAGTTGTACTAAAAGACATTACATGGGTCACAAAATTCAGCAAGAACAAATCTGGATGAATATCAAGACCAGCATTAATGATGCATCCTTGGTAAGGCTCTACACAAAGAACTGATTTGAACATAAAAACATTCTTCAGTCTTTCTTGTGTTCACACAGCTTGCTTTTCAAACTTGACTAAGTGAAGACTTCAATGCTGTCTGAAGAAAGAAACAGTATTTTCACTGATACTTTGAATATGATATCATCTCTCTAGGCCTTGAATCCCTGACCTCTGGGTAAAACAACTAAATCAATTATTTCATATTTTAAAATATATAATCTTTATCTACCTACTTACTTGATTTCCAGCCTGTAAGAAGAGTACAAATATTTATTTTCCTATTTGCAATAATAAACATTACTCATAGTGGACTAAATATGTCTCCAAGTCTCTTGGCTTTTCAACTCTCATGAAAGTTTAAGTTGACCATTAAGAAATCCTTAACTATTACCAAATCCAGTTCTTTCATAAGGGACAATTTAATGGCCCTATTTTGTATCATGTACCTCTGAGGTCTGATGAAGACTAAGGGCCCTTTCCAGAGAAATACCTACTTGAGTACATACAGACAAGATTTTACATAGCAATGAAGTGGGGGCAGGGGAGGTTATTTTAGACTTTCTTAAAATCTGATGAACTTTGACTTACCTTGCTCACTTTCTTCAAGACCACAGCCTAAATCTGTATACTAATCTCCACCCCAGTTCCTACCTACCAATAGGATAGGGTTCCTGTACTTCTTGTTCATAATCCTTTAACTCTCTTACAAATTAGATGACTGTAGGTATCATGGTGTACTATTTTGACTGATTTTCTCATTTTCTTCTCCATTGGAATGTGAGATCCTTAAGGCCAGAAACTGTCAGATCCTGTTCTAAAACTCCAGCAACTGGTACCACACTGTGAAAAAAAAAAATTAAGTATCTGTCTTTCAAATAAAACCATGAGTTGATAATTGTTGAAGATGGGCAATGAGTACAAGCAGAGTAGGGCAGGAAGGATGTTTCATTCTACTAGTCTGTCTCCTTTTGTATATATTTGAAATTTTTCACATATTAAGGGGGAAAAAGTCTAGAAAAAAAGCTCTACAGCTATATACGAATAAGTTTCACATATTTGAATACACCTAAAAACAAACTACACTTGTTCATTATGCCTGAGAGAACTAGGATCAGTGATTAGAAAACAAAATTCTGGCTTCACATAAGAAAGAACTCTCTAATAACTAAAGGTATCTGAAAATGAAGCTGGCACTGGGCTAGGTACAGACATACCTTGGAGATATTTGTAGGTTCAGTTCCAGACCATTACAATACAGCAAATATGGCAATAAAGTGAGCCAAACAAATTTATTGGTTTCCTAGAGTACATAAAAGTTACATTAATGCTATACTGTAGTCTACTGTATACAGTAGTGTTATGTCTAAAAAAAATAATAATGTTACATATCTTAATTTAAAAGTGCTTTGCTCCTCTGCTCAGTGTTATGTGGCAGCCTGGATGGGAGGGGGTCTTGGGGGAGAATGGATACATGTGTATATATGGCTGATTCCATTTGCTGTTCACCTGAAACTATCACAACACTGTTAATCAGCTATAATCTAATACAAAATAAAAAGTTCAAAACCAAAAAGAGCCAAAAAAAAGTGCTTTGCCAAAAAATACTAACCATCATCTGACACTACAGGGTTGCCACAAATCTTCAACTTGCTAAAAAGCTTAGTGTCTGCAACACACAAGAAAAAGAAGTACAATAAAAAGAAGTATACCTGTATATTCAAGCAGGAGATGGCCATTCAAAATGGATTACTATTAAAAAATGAATTCTAAGGGTTAAGCTTAGGGTTCAGATCTGTGAATATGTGAAAACATAGTTTATATCTTAAAAGAGATACACAGAAGTCAATATAATGACTACTGATTTCATAAAACAGCTACAAAGAATGAAGTCCTTTCTCAAAACCAATTACCTCTCTAGCCTCATTTCATGGGCACGCACGCACTCTGGGCTCCAGCTTCCCCAGCCTTCTGACAGATCCTCAGTGTGCTCGGTGGTGTCCACTGCACTTGCTGCTCCTACGGGAACGCTCTTCAGATAGCAGCTAAGAAACACTTCCTCGGGGAAGTCATCCCTACCTGACCAGATTATGCTCTCTGACAACCACAGTTCTTTTCCAGAAAACAGAGACCCCATGTTTTTGCTCACCACTGTATCCCTAGGGCCTGTCACAGTGTCTGGCACATTGTAAGTGCTCAATAAATATTTGTTGAATGGATGAATGAATATAACATTCCCTATGAACCTAGCATTTTCATAAATTATGATCTAAACTGAATACAAGTCAACTTACCAAAATATAATCAAGCTATTTCTTTATCACAAGTGATTAAACTATCTCCCTAGAGGCCAAGGACAATAAGAAAACAGCTAGCTCCCAAGAGAATCTTTTATACTTGTTTTATTATGAAAATATAACACTTTTTCAGTAACTTTTAGCTTCACAATACACACAAAAAAATTTGTTTCTCAGAATTCTTTTAAGATTCTGACAAGCCAAATGATTCTCAAGTCAAACAGTGGGTTATTTTTTTTTTTTGGGGGGGGGGGTTATTAAGCTGAAAGAATTTATTGTATGAATGTGAAGTCTAATTAGGACATTTAGTTAAGAAAGAAGCAGTGAAAGATTTAGGACAGATGGACAACCATCAGGTCATATAAAATATTTCCAAATATGTGTTTATAAGAAATATATGAAAATGCCCAGCATAGGGATACTCTCTGTTGCTAAGAAACACTGAACGTTGATAACTAAATTGTCCTTCTTACAAAGGTCAACAACAATCATCTCAATTATCAGTGCAATTCCTTTTAACTATTCATTCTTAAAAACCTTTATAAAATATACTAAACAAAAAGACGTACATGGTATTTAACACTCAGAAATCACTGATGTATATAATGTATACAGAGACAGTGGTATTTTACTGACTTCCATCAAAAGTGGTTTTTCAAGACAAAGTTACGAGATCCTACTTTAGTATTAAGAATGTGCGAACAAAATTAGATTAAAAGTACAAAAAAATTCTATCCACACCAAATCTATCACTATGGCTAATATACAAAATATTTGAAATTCCAAACAAATTCTAACAAAGCAAAAACACTAAGTTTTAGGACTATTTTATCCTTAATTGGGAGAAATTACCCACCGTCATCTTATTCAGAACTCTGTGTTACCTGATAAATCTGAATTAGAGCCAGCACTGCACTATGTTGAAATCCCTTAGACTCAACCCTGCTTCTAATAACTTTTAGCTTCAATTCTGGACCCAACATGAACTTTCACCCAGGTCATCCACTCCATTATTAGTACCAGTCCTGGGCTCAGTCCCTCCTCTACTTCAGAAAGAAATGACAATCTAAGGAAAAGATGAAGGGAAACCTTCCTACCAAGTAATGAACTCCAAAGAGTGATTATTTTTCAATGAAATAAATAAAATTTACCTTGGAGATCCCAGAATGTGAATATGGAACATGTAAAAGATTTAGCCTAATGCCTGATTTTCTCAGCATAAAAATAACACATTACATGATTTTCTAGTACCCCAAATCTATATATTAGAAGGCACAACACCCTAAAACTCCTTTTTTATTATGAAAATCTGCAAACACACAGAGCAGTAAAGACTTTAATGTACCATATCACCTTGACAACGATTATCAGCACCCTGACAATTTTATTTCATCTATAGGAAATCTACTCTTGAACATTCAAAAGCACACTGAATTGAGATACACTTTTAAAAGTGTACTCAACATGTTGACCATGCAGAAACAGCAGGTTTCATGCAAAAACTTTATTTTTGTCTCTTACTGGTCCATTAAACACATTCAGCAGTAAAACAACCTCTGCCCTAGAGAAAAAACTTGTAATTCTCATGACTTTCTTGTCACTAAGACGTTACAGAAAATCATATGATGACTTGAAATGGTAAGTCTCAGTTCAGTAATTTAAAATAACTAGTCTCAGGCAGACAACTGGGGAAATTTGAATATGGACTACGGACTATATAACATTATCATATCAACAGTAAATTATTGGGTGTGACAATGCATTGTGTAGGAGAATATTTTAATTTTTAAAATAGAAAAGTTAAACTATTTAGGAGTAAAGTGTCATTTTCAAACGGTTCAGGCCCACTCCACTGGCCAAAAAAATTATGCTGTATATATACTTGTAGCCAAATATTACTGACTGGTAAAAGGTATGAGGTGCTTACTAGATAATTATTTCAACAGTTATATAAGCTTAAAATTTTTCAAAGTTTAAAGACTATATCCAAATAACAGTCAGAACTCCAAAGTACAGTACACACTAAAACTTATGTTACCTTTTCAGCTAGGGCCTGCAGAGCTGGCCATTGTTAGGGAGGGAAGGAACAAGAGCCTTCTCTTCTCACAAGTTTCTCTTCTGCCGTCTTTCAAGTTTTCTGAGCCCACCCAGATCAAAGAGAGGGAGGGGAGGAGGGGTCAGGCGTAACAGTACAGTTCTTACTTGACTGCTACTGTACCAACAAGACCCAATGTTATATGAAGATGGCAAGTGTTTAATGCTGATTTTCCTTCTCTTGGGAAGAGTCTATGCAATCATCTATGAGTATGATCCTCCAAGTACAAGACTCTGCCAGGGATGGTGCTCTCCCTTGGCTAACGTAACAGCTCCCTCTCAGTGTCCCCTCAGTTTCTGACCTCTGGCCATACATCCAATTCCTTACTGCGAGGATCTTCCTTCCCTGGCAGTAAACTTTCTTGGGAAGGATTCCTTTTCAAATAACACCAGGGTGATAGTCATATTCTGTGATACATACATACACTTCTGACCTGCTGGGAGAAAAGTGTGTGTTAGTCGCTAAGTCATATCTGACTCTGCGAACCCATGGACTGTAGCCTGCCAGGATCTTCTGTCCATAGAATTCTCCAGCCAAAGATACTGGAGTAGGTTGCCATTCCCTTCTCCAGGGATCAAACCTGGGTCTCCTGCATTGCAGGCAGACTTTTTACCATCTGATCCACCAGGAAGAGAGCAGCGCAATTATTTTTCAAACCCAGCCCAATTGCCAAACAACCCTTATGCTTTCTCAGGCATGAGTCAAGAATCAGTCCTTTGTGACCTCAGACCATGTACTACAGTTGAACTCCTCTCACTAAGCTTCATGAAGTATTCTGATGCCTATCTTGTAAGAGGTAGGGCTAAAACACACAGCACTTCAATGACACTCTGAGTTTGCCTAATGAAATCTCTCCCTCTTTTGATATCCTCTATGTAATAAAGGGATTCAAAGATCACAAAATTAGCTTGCCACAACTCTGTATATGCTACAGCACTCCCTTGGGATATAGCAGTATCTGTTGAATACTGATATGTCAACTCGAAGTTCCACTCCTTCAGGACGCATGTCTTTTTTTATCCTTTTAGTGCCAGCACTAGCACTCAACACATCATGGGTCCTCAAGAAAATGTTTTTTGAGGGGATGATCTCAACAAATGACAGCAGGTATAAATAAGTGGAAGAGTACATAAAATTAAGCAATGACGGATGACTTTCACTATCTGAAGAACTATCTGAAAATAGACTGCTCAGTGAGCGAACATTGGGCTAAG
Organism: Bos indicus; assembly: GCF_029378745.1. Lineage (NCBI taxonomy): Eukaryota > Metazoa > Chordata > Mammalia > Artiodactyla > Bovidae > Bos > Bos indicus. The sequence goes on along the minus strand of NC_091761.1, from coordinate 52,392,340 downwards.
CAAAGCACATTTGGTCCTCCCTAATTTATACACCTAGATATAGGCCTGCTGCTGCTAAGTCGCTTCAGTTGTGTCCAACTCCTAGCGACCCCATGGACTGCAGCCCACCAGGCCCGTCCATCCATGGGATTTTCCAGGCAAGAGATACAGGCCTATGAAAACCTAAAAGGGCAATCAGACACCCAAGTGTTCCTCCTCTGTTCATGATACCCATCTCCACACTTACAGCATACAGAAAATACTCATGTGTTTACCATTTGTATACAGGTCACTGAGGGCTTAGTTGGTTCACCCTTGCTGACAGAAATAGTAACTATCACGTTGACCAACAAAGGTAAAGTTAAAGGACTCGCATAAAAGTTAAGAGAGAAAGGTATGGATTATAACAGAGGATGAGTAACTGCCTACAGCAAACCCCCGCAATTCCCACAGCCGCCCTTAACTCCACCCCCTCCCTGACTGTACTGAGTGAACACCATTTAGAAGAAATAAGAGCCCCTCTATTTCTTTCTGTTTCCTACTTTAAAACTATAGCCATGCAAAAAGATCTCTGCGAGGCCGCACGATGCCTGCAGGGGCTTCCCCAGGGGCTCAGCAGTAAAGGATCCACCAGCAAAGCAGGAGACACAGGAGACCTGGGTTCGATCCCTGGGTGAGGAAGATGCCCTGGAGAAGGAAATGGCAAACCACTCTAGTATTCCTGCCTAGAGAATCCCATGGAGAGGAGCCTAGCTGGCTGCAGGTAGAACAGTCTTAGATATAGTCACTCAACAAGCCACACTGGAGAGCTAATACGTTAAGGTGCCCTAAAGGTTTTCTAGTTTAAAGATTACTTATGTACATGTTCAATAAATACTTAAAGAACATCAACTATGTGTCAGGTTCTGGGCTATAGTCAGGCACTATGGGAGAATCAAAGATGAGTAAAGAATTCAATGAGCTTACAATGTAATAAGGAGGATTTGACAAATACTTAAAAGATTGTAGTATCCTAGTAAGAAAAGCACCACCATAAAGAAATGAGACTCTGAAGAATGATTCGGATTTTAACAGGGAGAGGTGAAGAAGGGCTTTGAGCAAAGGAAAGAGTGTTACCAAAGAAAAAGAAATAAATGTAGGAATACTGACCAAGACCCTAGAGTATTTGTTAGGTATTAAAAAAGTAGAAAATAAACACAGAAAAAGCAGACTAAAGCCTAACTGGAGAGGGCCCTAAGTGCCAAGGTTAGATATTAAAACTCCCTTTTGTGAGTAACAAGAACAAATAGAAATAAATTTAAAATAAAACAGCTTCAAGGACATGGGAGTGAAAAGGATTTAGAGGGCCTAAACAATTTTAAAAAGAACAAAGCTGAACAACTTATATCACACATACTTCAAGATGGTATGAATCAGTATGGTGCTAACATGATAGACATATAGGTTAACATATAAAAGAGTCAAGGAAAAGATTCAGAAATATATGATTAGTTGATTTTCAACAAAAGCTTCAAGATAAGACAAGGGAGAAGAGAGAGTTTTTTCCACAACTGGTCCTTGGAAAACTAAATTTGAAAAAGAATGGACCTTGATCCTTACCTCAAACTCTACACAAAACTTAACTCAAAATGGGCCAGAGACTGAATGCAACAGCTGAAACTATTATATTACACCTTTAGAAGAAAATATATGCTAAAATCCTTATAACCTAGAGTTAATCGAAGATTTCTTAGAACCACACAAGGAAGGGAAGGAGAAAACACTGATAAAATGGATATATTCAAAAATTAAAACTTCTGTTCTTCAAAAGACACCATTAATGAAAGAAAAGGGCAATCTACAGACCAACAATTTCAAGAAAACATACAATCTAATTTTTTTAATGGACAAAAGATTTAAACAAATATTTCACAGAAGATTAAACAAATGGTCAATAAGGACATGAAAAGATCAATGCCACTGGTAAACAAACAAATGCAAATTAAAACCACAATGAGACACCACCATGCACCCCACTAGAATGTCAAAATTTTAAAGAATGATAGCATCAGGTGCTGGCCAGAACGTGGAGCAAGGAGAACTTTCATACACTTGAAAGAATACGGTACAATTACTTTGAAAACAATTTGACAGTTTCTTACGAAGTTAATCACACACTTATCATACGTCACTAGACTTCTATTCCCGGGTATCTAACCACAAAAAGTTAAACCATAAGACACAAAGACCTGAACATGAGCATTCATGGTAGCTTCAGATCAGATCAGATCAGTCACTCAGTTGTGTCCGACTCTTTGCGACCCCATGAATCGCAGCACGCCAGGCCTCCCTGTCCATCACCAACTCCCGGAGTTCACCCAGACTCACGTCCAACGAGTCAGTGATGCCATCCAGCCATCTCATCCTCTGTCGTCCCCTTCTCCTGCTCCCAATCCCTCCCAGCATCAGAGTCTTTTCCAACGAGTCAACTGTTCGCATCAGGTGGCCAAAGTACTGGAGTTTCAGCTTTAGCATCATTCCTTCCAAAGAAATCCCAGAGCTGATCTCCTTCAGAATGGACTGGTTGGATCTCCTTGCAGTCCAAGGCACTCTCAAGAGTCTTCTGCAACACCACAGTTCAAAAGCATCAGTTCTTCGGTGCTCAGCCTTCTTCACAGTCCAACTCTCACATCCATACATGACTACTGGAAAAACCATAGCCTTGACTAGACGAACCTTTGTTGGCAAAGTAATGTCTCTGCTTTTCAATATGCTATCTAGGTTGGTCATAACTTTCCTTCCAAGGAGTAAGCGTCTTTTAATTTCATGGCTGCAGTCACCATCTGCAGTGATTTTGGAGCCCCCAAAAATAAAGTCTGACACTATTTCCACCATTTCCCCATCTATTTCCCATGAAGTGATGGGACCAGATGCCATGATCTTCGTTTTCTGAATGTTGAGCTTTAAGCCAACTTTTTCACTTTCACTTTCATCAAGAGGCTCTTTAGTTCCTCTTCACTTTCTGCCATAAGGGTGGTATCATCTGCATATCTGAGGTTATTGATATTTCTCCCGGCAATCTTGATTCCAGCTTGTGTTTCTTCCAGTCCAGCGTTTCTCATGATGTACTCTGCATAAGTTAAATAAGCAGGATGACAGTATACAGCCTTGACGTACACCTTTTCCTATTTGGAACCAGTCTGTTGTTCCATGTCCAGTTCTAACTGTTGCTTCCTGACCTGCATACAAATTTCTCAAGAGGCAGATCGGGTGATCTGGTATTCCCATCTCTTTCAGAATTTTCCACAGTTTATTGTGATCCACACAGTCAAAGGCTTTGGCATAGTCAATAAAGCAGAAATAGATGTTTTTCTGGAACTCTCTTGCTTTTTCCATGATCCAGCGGATGTTGGCAATTTGATGTCTGGTTCCTCTGCCTTTTCTAAAAGCAGCTTGAACATCAGGAAGTTCACGGTCCACGTATTGCTGAAGCCTGGCTTGGAGAATTTTGAGCATTACTTTACTAGCGTGTGAGATGAGTGCAATTGTGCGGTAGTTTGAGCATTCGTTAGCATTGCCTTTCTTTGGGATTGGAATGAAAACTGACCTTTTCCAGTCCTGTGGCCACTGCTAACTTTTCCAAATTTGCTGGCATATTGAGTGCAGCACTTTCACAGCATCATCTTTCAGGATTTGATATAGCTCAACTGGAATTCCATCACCTCCACTAGCTTTGTTCATAGTGATGCTTTCTAAGGCCCACTTGACTTCACATTCCAGGATGTCTGGCTCTAGGTCAGTGATCACACCATCGTGATTTTCTGGGTCATGAAGATCTTTTTTGTAAAGACCCAAGAAAAGTTAGGGAATAAGCTAAGTGGTTATCTAGGGGGAAGAGCATTCCAGGGAAGGGAAGATCAAGTGCAAAGGCCCTGAGGGCAGCTATTCCAGGAATAACAGTGAATGGAGGGTAGTAAACACAGTCAAAAGCTGAGATTGCAGATGGAGGAAGATCATATAGAGCCTTATAAGCTACTAGAAAGACTTTAGTTTTTACAGTAAATAAGAAAGGAAACAAAGTTGTGACATGAACAAAGACAACATCTGACTTAGGTTTTAACTGATTCTTTTGGCTACTGACTGCACTGAGACTAGACCAAAGTGCTAGGATACACACTGAGTTGGGGATTATAAGAGGAAGCTAGGAGACTAGTTAGTTCGGTAGCTCAGTCACGTCCAACTATTTGTGACCTCATGGACTGCAGCAGGCCAGGCTTCCCTGTCCATCACCATCTCTGGGAGCTTGCTCAAACTCATGTCAATCAAGTCAGTGATGCCATCCAACCATCTCATCCTCTATCGTCCCCTTCTCCTCCTGCTTTCAATCTTTCCCAGCATCAGAGCCTTTTCCCATAAGTCAGTTCTTTGCATCAGGTGGCCAAAGTATTGGAGTTTCAGCTTCAGCATCAGTCCTTCCAGTGAATATTCAGGACTGATTTCCTTTAGGATGGACTGGTTGGATATCCTTGCAGTCCAAGGGACTCTCAAGAGTCTTCTCCAACACCACAGTTCAAAAGCATCAATTCTTCGTCACTCAGCTTTCTTTGTAGTCCAACTCTCACATGAGACCAGTTAGGAGACTATTAAAAGAATCCAAGTAAGAGATGACAACAGGCTGACCAGGTAGTAGTGGATGTGGGGAGAGGTGGTCAGATTCAGATTCTAGATGTATTTTGATGAAGATCCAACATAAATTATAGACAGATAAGCTGTAGATATGAGAGAGAAGAGTCATAGATGACTTCAAGGTTCATGATCTAAGTAACAGGGATGGGACTGTCATTTACTTAGATGAGAAAGACTGAAGATGAAACAAGTTTGGGTGAAAAGATAAATTCAGTTTTTGCACATTTTAGATTTAAATATGCATATGGAGATATCATAAATCAATTAGTTACGTGTCTGGAGTTCAGAGGAAAAAAAAATCTCTTTTTGGGGGGGCAAAGTTAATCACTGGGTATCATGGTGTGTGTGTGTGTGTATGTGTGTGTGTGTAAAACTTTAGGAAAGAATCCATACTTGAACTGAATACATTAGGGCCTTAGTACTAATGGATCATGTGCTTTCTGATTTACATAAATCCATGCAAGTCTGCTAGGCACTTCACACCTTTATTTTTACTTTCACATCTGAAGTACAGCAATATGGATAGATAAGGTGTGTATTTAAGATAACAACGTGAACAGACACATTCCTGGAGCTATAGCTATTTAAAAGTGACACTAGCATCAAGATACTCATTCTTATTCTGGGAAGGCTTTAAAAAACAATCACTTGTTATGAAACTAACTGCACTGCCAAATGCTTAAGATCATATGTAAAAATCATCATCTTCTCTACGTTTTACTGTTTTAAATCAAGGAAAGTAATAGACTTTGTGATTAGAAGTTTGGTTTTTATGCTTATAACCATCTAAGTTCTAAAGTGAGTAACATTTCTACACTGTATCTTATAACAGAAAATACTTTGCGTAATGTTAACGAAATACAAAATGGCATGTAAAAGAATCAAACCTCAACTGGAATTTGTTAACATGGGCAAACTGGTGATTGAAACCATTTCTTTAAAATAGTAACATTTTCAGTGTGGATGAGCATTCTTCTCTCCCAGTCATCTATTCATTTCCAATCCCATGCCTTTGACTATTTCCTCATGCTAGTATGTCCCTCTTCGCAGCGGTTACCACCCTCTTCCTTCAAGGCCCAGCCCAAACTCAGCCTCCTCCAAAGCCTGCCCTGAACCCCAGTGGTTTTCAGTTCCATATTCCCAGAGCATTGCCACTTATAGGTCCAGAGCACCCATGTCGCTCTGCCATGGATTAAGTTTACCTCTACACTAAAACAGAAACCCCTTGAGGACAGAAAATCTACCTAAAATGCTTACCTGAGTACCCTACATATGAAATTGTAGGTACCTTACTTAAAAGTTTGTTCAACTAAATTAAAATCCTATCAAAGTAAGAAAACAATCAAATACACTGAACTCAGTGGGATATATGCTCTAATTTCATCACTTCAAATATGCGCTTTTGGGTCTCACTTCCCCATCTCTCTGTAACATTCCAGATAAAATGACTCAGTCATTTTCAAATATTGCAAAATATAATCTAGTCTAATTTATACCTTCAATTTCATATCTTATTCAGAGTATCCATATACTAACCTCAGCCAAGCCAGGCAAGAACATAATCAGTTTCTTTCAAAATCCTTACTGGTTCTTTCACTTTTCTCCCCTTCCTTTTTCACTTCCTGGTTCTGCCAGATCAGAATAGGAGAGGGACAAGTGTCCCACACGCCTACTTTAATGGGGGCTTACTTGATAGCCATGAAGTAAGATCATCTGCTATGCTTATGTAATTATGACAGCTATCTCCTCTCATTCTCAAAGCCCAACTTGGACAGCACGTTTCAGGTCTTCACAGAAGGGGGGCCTTAAATTTCAAGAAGCCTCCCACCCTGAATAGTTCCCTGGTGTTGAGGGTGCACTCTACAGCTGGCCTCTTACCATCCTACCCAAAATCCCCTTATAGGGCAAGCACTCCACCTTCCCAGGAGCCATCAAGATTACCTCAAGCCTGGTTACTTCCCATGGCACCCAAAAAAACTTATGCCTGCTCACCACGGTAGATGCAAATACCAGCTCTTCCCACTACTGCCCTCTCACTCAACATGCCAAATAACTAGCTCCACTTATTCTCCTCCCCTCCAGAAATGAGTCAATTAAGGAAGGGCCCCGAACTCTAGGAAATGTATGCCATGATCTCTCAAGAAGTCTGCAGAAGGTGCTACTGCAGTATCAATAAACAAGGTTCTGAAGCTGATTAAACACCCGGACAAGAAATTAAATACCAATTTACCTTTCTGGAAGATATACCCAAATCCTGGGCTGGAAATAAAAGGGCCTTTGGGCAAGAAACAGGGAAATGTCATATAACCAACTCTCCACTAGAGTAACAATTCTTCCCTTGAATGACACTTTGTGGGGGAGGATTGTGCTGGGCCTTTGTGGCTGGGTGCGGGCTTTCTCTAGCTGCTGCGAGCAGGGACGGGGCCACTCTCTAGTTGCAGGCTTTGCAGCGTGCAGGCCTCTCATTGTAGTGGCTTGTTACACAGCACAGGCTCTAAAGCGTGTGGGCTTCAGTAGTTGTGGCCCATATGCTTAGCTGCTGCGTGTCATACGGGATATTCCCAGACCAGGGATCTAACCAGTGTCCTCTACGTTGCAGGCAGATTCTTAACCACTAGACTCCAAGAGAAGACCCTGAATGACATCTTTAAAACCCCTTTTCTAATTTCACTTATGTTATGGGGAGTGGATGCCACAATCTTATTCTTTTACTAAGCCCCACAGTACTCTTTAGAATATAAGGATGCTTCAGTTCAGTTCAGTTCAGTCACTCAGTCGTATCCGACTATTTGCGAACTCATGAATTGCAGCACACCAGGGCTCCCTGTCCATCACCAACTCCCACAGTTTACTCAAACGCATGTCCATCAAGTCAGTGATGCCATCCAATCATCTCATCCTTTTTCGTACCCTTCTCCTCCTGCCTTCAATCTTTCTCAGCATCAGGGTCTTTTCCAATGAGTCAGTTCTTCACATCAGGTAGCCAAAGTATTGGAATTTCAGCTTCAACATCAGTCCTTCCAACGAATATTCAGGACTCATTCATTTCCTTTGGGGTGGACCGGCTGGATCTCCTTGCAGTCCAAGGGACTCTCAAGAGTCTTCTCCAACACCACAGTTCAAAAGCATCAATTCTTCGGTGCTCAGTTTTCTTTATAGTCCAACTCTCATATCCATACATGACTACCGGAAAAACCATAGCTTTGACTAAACAGACCTTTGTTGGCAAAATAATGTCTCTGCATTTTAATATGCTGTCTAGGTTGGTCATAACTTTTCTTCCAAGGAGTAAGCGTCTTTTAATTTTATGGCCGCAATCACCATCTGCAGTGATTTTGGAGCCCAAAAAAATAAAGTCAGCCACTGTTTCCACTGTTTCCCCATCTATTTCCCATGAAGTGATGAGACCAGATGCCATGATCTTCGTTTTCTGAATGTTGAGTTTTAAGCCAACTCTTTTACTCTCCTCTTTCATCAAGAGGCTCTTTAGCTCTTCTTTGCTTTCTGCCATAAGGGTGGTGTCATCTGCATATCTGAGGTTATTGATATTTCTCCTGGCAATCTTGATTCCAGCTTGTGTTTCTTCCAGCCCAGCGTTTCTCATGATGTACTCTGCATAGAAGTTAAATAAGCAGGGTGACAATATACAGCCTTGACGTACTCCTTTCCCGATTTGGAACCAGTCTGTTGTTCCATGTCTGGTTCTAACTATGGCTTATTGGCCTAAGAACCATCTAAAAATTAACACAGATTCTTGTCTGCAATTGTCCTCAAAGCCCAATAAACAGCACTTCCTTTCTGCAATGAACTAAATACTCACTTCTATGAGATGTCTTCTCTATTTCAATAAGTACAGGTGAAATAAGAGTAACTGTAACCTATCAAACTATATGGCTTCCCAGCTGGCTCATCAAAAAAGAATCTGCCTGCCAATACATGAGATGCAAGAGTTGGTTCAATCCCTGGTTCAGGAAGATCACCTGGAGGAGGAAATAGTAACTCACTCCAATATTTCTGCCTGGAAAATTCCATGGACAGAGGAGAGTGGCAGGTTACAGTCAATGGCGTCACAAACAGTTAGACATGACTTAGCAACTGAACATATACACACATCAAGCTATGTGTTCGATCCCTGTGTTGGGAAAATCCCCTGGAGGAGGACACAGCAACCCACTCCTGTATTGCTGCCTGAAAAACATGGACAGAGGAGCCTCGTGGGCTATAGTCCATGGGGTCGCAAAAAGTCAGACACAACTGGGCACACACACACACAAATTAGTGACTGAACACACACACACATCAAGCTATAGCTATGAATTCGCCTGTATATTTTGAAAAAAGTTTACTTTAGGAAAACATAGTAACTGCAATCTATAAAGGGATCTATTTATTGTCTACTCCTCATTGTGGAAGGTTTCCAGGAGACAACAACAGAATTCCCAATTTGGTCTACCAATGTTAAATTCACATATTTCTTATTAAATATAACTTATTTATAAAGTAAGTGTTTTGCTGCTTTATTTAAACACACACACACACAATCACACTCTTCCCTAAACTGCCTTGTATTTGAAAATGGGAAAGTTTTCCAAATATTAATCACAATGATCCAAAATAAAATCTGCAGGGGAGTTCAATTATGGCACAATAAATGAATAACAAAGCATCTTATTTCAAAATCCCTGAGTTTTAGGATTTGAATATCTGTAAGAACATTCCTTTCATTACAGATTCAAAAGTTTAAGGCTTTCAAATGCTACAACACACCTGTCTCTGAGTTATAGGCATTGCTTCCGTGAAAAAATAGCTTAAAATCCATGAAATGAAATCAACTCCACATAAAGCTATCACATGACTCTGATCGCTAATCTGACTTGTAAATTAGATGTCTGTAACTTCCACTATTCAGCAATCCGCAGATTTTTTTTCCTAGCAGGATGGCTATGTTGGCTGCAACGCACTCTGACCAAAAATGTGCGGTAGCAGCAGTGTCACACTGACAAACTGAATGCTATAGACCTTAAATAGAGGTTTCATTTAAGTCATGAGAAAATCTTTCTCTGTAGATGAATGACGCAAAATGTAATCTATGTTTTGTATCCTGGGCTGCCAGGATTTTTGTTGAATGCTAGATGGAAAAAAAAAAAGACTCACTGAGGAAAAAAATGGGATTTGACTTTAAGAGAATCCACCCACTTCATTCTCAGCACTGCTTTCAAATCTTCTATGAAGTGAAAGTCACTCAATCGTGTCCGACTCATTGCGACCCCATGGACTATACAGTGCGTGGAATTCTCCAGGCCAGAATACTGGAGTGGATAGCCTTTCCCTTCTCCAGGGGATCTTCCCAATCCAGGGATCGAACCCAGGTCTCCTGCATTGCAGGCAGATTCTTTACCAGCTGACACACAAGGGAAGCCCAAGAATACTGAGCTATGTTTCAATAACTGATATAAACAAATGAATACCAAACGCAGGGATTCTAACCAAATAAAATATTGAGTTGGTTCAGAGAGAACTTTGATGCTCCAGTTTTCTTGTGATTCAATAGTTCTAGAAAATACATAGGTTTATTTCCAGTTCATACATGCTCATTAAATCATTTTAAGTGAATTTAGTTAACAGGTCTGAAAACATTAATTTATTATTAGTAGCTGTTAGTATTAATTTATAATATTATGTTCTATGCACATTAATACTGTACAGCATGATTTCCTACTTACTATTGAGTTCAACAGCCTACACAAAAGGATATTTTCCTAAAAAATTCTGGTTACAGAAGCAAATAGAAGCATATTTACACACTCTAGGGGAGAGCAAAATTTCAAAAATTCCCCAAACAAAAACTTCCACATGATATCACAGTCCTTATTTTGACCTTTTTAGTTTAAGCTAAAAGAGATGCTTAAGATGTTTTTCAGGTTAAGCTAAAAAAGATGTTAAGCTAAGAGATACTTCTCTTTAGATTATTTCCCTTAGTGTAAGAAAGCCCAATACTAAAAGGTGATTAACTATATTAATTTCCATAAATAGGATCTTTAAGGTTTGATTACCAAAGAAATTACCATATACCATTATGGAATGATAATATATTACACACTCCCCAAGTAAAAGACCAAATTTACTTCAACCACCCCCACTCAAAAAAAAAAAATCTTTATTCAGTCATGAAGTCCTTGGAATCACAGCAGGGCTTGATGCCATATTGGTGTCACATTCTGCCAGCAATCCAAATAGGCCAGCCTTCTTTTTCAACTTCTTTGTCTACTAGTGCATCACTGGACCCAGCAGGCAGTTCACCCAGACAATTTCAATAACGGATTTTGGCTCTCTGTGGATAACAGATGAAAATCTTTACGAAGTATCCAGTTTGTCTTATAGCTGAGAGATCTGAACCTGATGCAGATGTCACATCTAAATTCTTGAACAGATTTTTATCATCAGTGCCACCTATAAAACAAGACAGTGTCACCAACAGCATTGTCCTGGAGAACATCTATTTCAGTAATGCTAATAAGCTTTCTGTATTACAACTGACAGTCATTTATTTGCCTAAAACAGAGATCAGCAAACCAGAGCCCATGGCCCAACATTTAGCCCACTGCCTGTTCTTACATAGTCATGATCTAAGAATGGATTTTATATTTTTTAGTGACTTTAAAAAAAAATTTTAAATGATTAATATTTTGAGACATGTGAAAATTACATGAAATTCTAATTTCAGTCTCCATAAATAAAACTGCATTGCAACACAGCTACTCATTCATTCATGTATTTAGCTGCTTTCACACTATAATGGCACCTTAACAGAGACCATAATCAACCATAAATCCTAAAATATTTACTCCCTGGTGCTTTGAAAAGAAGTCTGCTGACCCCTGGCCTAGAGAATATTTAGTGGGTAGGTAATATGAATCCAGTTTCTTTGCCTTACTTCCATCCATTGATTTAACAAGTATTCCTTCGATAGGTCTATCATTCCAGTGCAGAGAGCTAACTGTGGTCACTCTGCTCCCCACTTTGGCCCAGTCTTGCCTCTATACAAAGGCCCGACAAGGCCCTTGGGCAGGAAGAAGACAAGCTCAACTTCAGGTCAAATTCTAGTTCTCCAAAGTTGTCCTTGTCTGTATCCCCATGTTTCCTGGTTCTACATTTATGCCATATATCCACCATTCCCATAATAGGCTCCCTGTATGGACACCACTCTTAAAAAGTCTGTATTTCCTACCAGAGACTCTAAGGTAGTAGTCTGAGTCACAGCATTCTTTGATTTGCCAGCCGATTACCAGTTCTACCCCTGCCCTAGCAGCCACAGGTAATATGAATTTGTTTGGGGCCCTTGTGAACATTTTGCATACTTCTTCAACCTCCTGGGTTCCATTCTTCTTCCTGATCATGAATGCCCATGGAGTTCATTATTTTCCTTCTACATTCAAACCTCTGGCCTATAAATCTATGACTTCAACCTTACCAACGGGCTTGTCATTCTACCTCTTGAGCTCAGTTCATACAATAACCAAACACAGGAGCATAACACAACAAAAAGACTCTATACAGGTGGATCTCCCAACATAGGACTACCCATCCCTTATTTTAGGAACTGGCACAAAAAAGTATCTATTAGTATCACTCCCAAGCAGCATCCAGAACATCCCTTCCCTTTTTCCCTCCACCATTGCTGGTTGGCCCAAAGTTTCTATACCTGCTTCATCTGAGAGTTACTCACCACACTTTATATACACCTGGGGTCCGAAGGATACCTGCATCTCAAGTACTGCTTCAGAATGCCTCTCTTGCTTATATTAAAGCTTTACCTAAAACACTGTAAAGCAACTGTACTCCAATAAAAATTAACATTATTAAAAAAAAGCTTTAGCATTCCTATTTCTATTACAAGCAAAAAAAGGGGGCCTCTTGCCACTGGGACTGCAACGAAGTAATGATTTTGGCTAGACTTCCAGGAGTCAGAATATAATTCCCTACAGAAAGATGTTAATAATCCAAAACAAGGCTATGCCCATAGTATTAATGGCACTATAGAACCCATCTCTAATGCATATTATATTGTTGCAATTAACTAATTCACAAACACATTCATAAGCTGTGGACTGACCATCTAAAAACTAGCTATGAAATGTCAGGAAGACTTTACAGTAGACAAATTAGCCTAGAGTGAAGACTTCAGAGAAAATGGCAGTTTATTTTCAGGAAAGGGGATTTCACTGCAATCCTGAAGAAACCTGCCATGGTGAACAGCTCTTAAAACTGCATGAATAGCTCACAACCAAAAGAGTGGTGTCAAGAATGAATACACTGATGCAATCACCATTAACCATTATCTCAATTCTGAGTAGCAACAATCTAGGTAGCATCAATCTTAAATAAAAATGAAAATCTTTTTTAAAAACACACACAGGAAACTTCTGCCTGCTTGGAGAATGACAAGAATGCCAACCAGTGACATATCCTTACAACTAGAAAAAGAAACTAGAGGTAAGTAGTCCATATTCCAAAGGAATATGCAAAATATTACAACTTTAGAACTTTCACTTGATGAATCTAGCCTAATTTCCTTAAACAGTTCCCAAACTTCCTAGCATCAAGACTCTGTGCACTATTGAAAATTGAGGACTCCAAGAGTTTTTTTTGTTAATATGAGTTATAATTATCAGTGTTTACTATTATTAAGAATTAAAGGAGAAAATTTTAACTACTGATTCATCTTAAATTTTTTAAGCTTGACTTATAATTTAAAAATGTATATATGAGATACCACACAATTAAGCTGATTCTCCCATCCATGGACTCAGGCTGTTTCCAATTTTTCACTATTATAAAATGAAATCATAGATATGTAAATATTAACAAGAAAAAAAAAAGGGTTGCTCTATAGTGTTAATGGGAAGAAAATCAGGTAATAAAATAGCATTTAGAGTTTACAGTCTTTTTTTTAGTTAAAAAAAATGCAACATTAAATAAATGTTTTATTAAAGCACTTGTTTCAGTGAACTGCTAGTATCTGAAAATGCAGACATCTATCTCATCTCTCTATCAAGGCTGAGTTCCTGCAGAGTGGAAAATGCTTATTCATATATACTCTACAAATATCTGTTGGATGAAACAAATTATTTTCCATTTCTAGAATGTGCAAGACAATGATTAAGTTCCAATTTTGTACAAAAATATGCTCTGCTTTCCTCTGAGTGATTCATTTTAAAATTTTAGTGACATGTTAATATGAGAATATATTTTTGAAAAATTACTATACAAAAAAACCTTAGCATTAAAAATGACATAGCTTTACAACTTTTGCAAATTTCTTTCATGTTTAACCTAATAGAGGACAGCTGGATTCTCTTATCTGCTTCTACATACAATCTACTGTGATACCTGCTTTGACTGAACTATATGAAAACAGCCCCACACAAGTATGCAGTGAGAAAAAAGGAAGTATATGGATATTCTTTGATACTACACCAAAACTTGACAAGTAGCAGAGTTTGTGGGCTAGCTGTAATATGAAATTGAATATCACATAAGCTTTCTGTATTCTGTTACATGCTTTCTATAAGGGTCTTTTACCATAATTTTGGAATATTGATCACTTTGAAAATATTGTTTCATTGAGTTATTGTTGTTCAGTCACCCAGTCATGTCCAATTCTTTGCAAACCCATGGACTACAGCACACCAGGCCTCCCTGTCCCTCACATTCTCCTGAATTTTGCCCAAGTTCATGTCCATTGAGTTATATAAACATTGAAGATCCTGATATAACACAACAGCAAAAATTCACATTCATAACATCACCACCCATCCCACTGCAAAACTCTAAGTACTGAGAAGCTGACAAGAACACAGCAGCTGATGTAAGATTTCCAAAATTTTAATTTTCCCTAGAAAGTTAAAATTTTATCATCAGCAACAAATATTGTCGACTGTTTTTCCCTGAAGTGAACAAAAGATCACTTTATTCATTTTCAAGAAAATGACTGCCAGATATCTAGGTCTAAATAATCATGGTTTGTCTGGTATTCGACCTTTCAAGCAAAAATGATATTTCATGTAAAATATGGCTAATTCAGCTTGCAACTCAGAAGAATACTTAAGGGTTTTCCTTGAGATAAAATACTCTGGATATACAGCAGAAGTGCCTTTTGCGTTTTTCCTATCTCATTATATATAGAGACAGAATATAAAACCATCACATATGAAATATCAAACATATATAAAATACTCAAACATCATATATAGAATATTAAAACAATGCACTCAAGGATCAAAATTTAATAAAACTAATAATTTTTACTGCTTCATTAAGGACACTCAAGTAAAATTGGCTTTTTTGAGTTTTTGTTTTGGGTTTTTTTTTTTTTAAACCATGAATGGATAGCAGTGAAGAATATGATGATTACTAGTAGAGTCTGGTGTCACTGACATTTAATATCTACTAAGATATTCAGTTTTACCTAGTACTATTTACTATTTACTTACTAAGTGAACTCCGGGAGTTGGTGATGAACAGGGAGACCTGGCATGCTGCAATTCATGGCGTCACAAAGAGTCGGACATGACTAAGCAGCTGAACTGAACTGAACTGATTTTACCTACTACCTACTACTAGTATCAGCAGAGCAAATGTAAAAACAGTGGAAAAGGAAAAAGTTACTACTACCATAAAGATAATTTTAACCTAATGGATCCCCCTGAAAGGGTCCCAGTGACTGACCAACAGGCTTACACACCACAACTTGTGGACTACTGCTGTCTTAAGAAAACACTGAAAGCTAATGAATGATAACTTGCCATCTTCAAATCCATAGTAAATGCCCTCCAACATAAAAAATACACTAAATACCTGTATGACTTATTTCCTTTTAACTCAAAATTGGTCCAATTTGTTCTGAAAGTGAAATAATAATATAAATAACAGTAGTGATTAACATGTAATGACCTCTGACAGGTATTATGTCATTTAATCCTCGAAACTCTTATCAATTCTCTGACCTTCACGTCACAGATGAGGAAGCCTGAAGTGCAGAGAACTAACGCCACACTTCCAAAGTGTCAATAATTACCAATATTTATGGATTCTGGCTTTACTTGTGGCTCAGCTGGTAAAGAATCCACCTGTAATGCTGGGAAGATCCCCTGGACAAGGGAAAGGCTACCCATTCCAGTATTCTGGCCTGGAGAATTCCATGGACTGTAAAGTCCATGGGGTCACAGAGCTGGACACTACTAAGCAGCTTTAACTCCAATACTTTGGACACCTCATGCGAAGAGTTGACTCACTGGAAAAGACCCTGATGCTGGGAGGGACTGTGGGCAGGAGGAGAAGGGGACAACAGAGGATGAGATGGCTGGATGGCATCACCGGCTCGATGCACTTGAGTTTGAGTGAACTCCGGGAGTTGGTGATGGACAGGGAGGCCTGGCGTGCTGCGATTCGTGGGGTCGCAAAGAGTCGGACACGACTAAGCGACTGAACTGAACTGAAGCAGCTTTCACTTTTACTTTAAGTATTTTGCTTACCTCATATTAGTCTTAACAACCTTTTTATTATCCCTTTTTTCCTTAACTCTTTATACTTTAATACCATTTTACAGATGAAACTTGTAATCAAAAAAGTAAAGTATCCTGCCCAAGGTGACCCAACTGTTAGATATCTATATTTAAATCCAAGTCTGTCTCACTCCTAAGAGTACAGTACACATTCCGCTTTCCTATACCAATTATCAACATATCCTTTGCATATAAATAGACTGATGATTACAAAAGTCTTACATAGTTTTAAACAAGACAACTGAGCAAGGCCTCTATTTGTAATAATTCTTGCTAATTGACTATTTCTGTCATAAACTAGAACAAAGTCTTCTTCCCTTTAAAATAGTATATGATCCAGATAATAGTTCACTAATTCACATTATTAGACACTTAGCTGTGAACAGGACAATAAATCAATACTGATAAGCTTTCTCCTAAAAAAAAAAAAAAAATACTCAATACACTCAGCTGATATTATTTCAGTATTACAGATGAAAAACCTGAAACCCAGAGAAGTAACTAACTTCCCCCAAAGACATGTTGTTCACAAATGGTACAGTCAAAATCAGTCTGGACTGACCCTGAAGCCTAAACTCTTAACTACATGGCCTGCATATATTAAAGAAGGCAATGACCTAGGAATTGTTCACAAGGTCTGTATACAGAGCTTGCTGATATCATAACAACTCTAACCAAGGCAATCAACATATGAATCATCTTGCATCTCAAAGATCAACATATGAAAAGGAAGCTGGTGCATGCTGAAAATAAAAAGCCACGTTCTAAGGTGCTTTCAGTAAAGCATCTATAGGTAATGTTGAAGAAAGGAATAAAATTCAGTTACAGTAATGCTGAAGAAAGAAATAAAATTCAGTTACAGAGGTGTCAGATAGCACACATCTCTGTGGCTAAAATAAGCCTACCTCTGTTTCAAAACAAAACAACAACAAAAAATGGCCTAGAGGAGAGCCACAGGCTACCTACAGATTGCACAACTTTCAGATGCCAGGAACCCAGGAATGCTGCAAACCTCAGTAAACGGCAGCAGAAATCATTACCCTAAGACACTAAACTCTAATCAATCAGAAAAATTTTAATTTCAAGTTATAATTTGCAAAAGTCAAGGGTTATGGCCCAATGTTTGTTTCTATTTCAAGGGCTTACAGTACAAACTGTTGCTTAATATTAAACCCCAAGGCGGAAAGGAATAGAATCAAGGTTTATCCAGCTCAATTCACCTTCACAACTTGTTTTAAGAACTTGCAGAAATATAAACATCTTGAGCTTGGACAGAGGAATGTGGCTTTAATTTCAAGCCCATTGTATTCTTAAGGAGTCCCCACACACACTTGACATTTGACAGGAAGGTGACAAAATGGAAGGCTGTGGTGTACCACCTAAAAGGGCAGGCATTACAGGCAAGAGATGAGCAATTACACTTGTCAAAGAATACCATATTCTGGGTTCCCTCTGTGGCAAAGATAAAAAAAAATTACAGAGCAAACCTTACCTCCTCCATCAATGATTCCCAGCATGACCAAAAAGAATCAGAATCTAGTAATGTAAAACCAGCTGACAGATATATAGAAAGAAAAAAAAAAAAAATCAAGATTGAGGTCATGTCCCTTGACATGCATCATTTACACTAAGGATCCCCTCACTTATCTGAATTAATTTCATGTACCTCATTTCATTCAGATAATTGAAGTTTTCCTCTTAAAAGTTGTAAAGTGTTTACCTCAACATAATTAGTAAACTGTCCACTTAAAAATACCACTACAAAAATTACCACCCCCTCCTCTCTACATTACACATATACTTCACCATCATTAAAAGTATGAGATTTTGGCCTTCACGGGAAATTTAGTTCAAAACTCCTCTTTAAAAAATTAGCACAAGAAATTCTACAAGAAAAGTTATGGTCATTACCTTTTTAATAAGTGTCTGCATTACTTGTTACAGACATGGTAATTTGGATACTCAATACATGACTACTGTTCTGAAACCATATTAAAGGTTTTAGACTACTAAAGAGTTTGATGACTTGCCTCAATACAATAACTGGGATTGTACGGAGAACAAAATCAAAGAGGTCTCTCTTTTTTATGAGCAGGCATTTAAGGGCCTTTTAACAAGAATTTACTCTACAGTATATAATTACTAATGAACAAAAATAGGGCCATTAAATTCACTTCTTTATAGTGCCATAAAACTTCTATTTGTAAGAAATAAAATATATACATTTAATCAAACTCAAGAAAACTCTAAGTGAGCAACACCTAACAATACATAGTAAAAACTATATACTTTTTCTTCTTAAATAAATGTCCTGCCAGATGACTGTGACTAATTTTGTATGTGGATACGCTTATAATTTAAAATACACAGACTCTCTGGTACTAATGATGGCAATGAAATGTCTGAACTTCTTATATGAATTCTCAATTTCTATATGAACACTGGTTTCCAATACTGATAACAGACTTACTGTTGATTACATCCATTCGATATTTGTATATTGTCTATCACCTGCTATGTGTCAGGCACTGCAGTAAGTGCTAAGGACACTGTCAGGAACAGCACAAATTCAGTCCCAACACTCGAGGAATATAGAGTCTAGAAGGAAAGAAAGATAATGAAAAAACACACTATGGGAAACTTGGTGGAATAACAGATACTTGGTCAAATGAAAGCTCAAAACTGCAAGAAGATCTGGGTAGAAAATCAAGCACTTGAAAAGAATTAGCTACCACTAAAATCTGATAAAAATAAACCAGTAACTAACTCAGCTAAGAAGACAGAGAACCAAGAGCAGAACAGTCAGGAAGTAATGAGTATGTGACCAGGGTGTTCTAGTATCAGATGCAAATGAAAAGCTGACCCTCAAAAAAGCTGAAATTATAGCAGCCAAAGAGCCCAGCTCTCAGCTGTCCTGTTCTCAGTATCTGACAAGTCAATACAGTGAGTGTGAGCCTAAGAAGCAGAATCAAAGCATTCTGACTCTGCTAGCTCTGTCATGGTTGAAGCAGGACCCCAACCATCCACCATGGATAAGACCAGGCCCCAGTTCCAAGGGAAGAGAGGACAGCAAGGAGACAGAGACGGTCAAGCAGGAGAGTTCTTGAGCAGGCTCAAGACAAGGTTCAGGTCCGCAGAGGATATGAACTACACAAAAGAATAATACAAGAAACACATCAACTCTGTGGACTATTCAATAGCAAGGAAAGACTGGAATTGCTTTACTTTTAAAAATAAATACTCACAATTATATTCTTAAATCTAAAAGCCTTAAGTGTGACCTTCAAGAGTGGGAGAAAAGGACTAGACATTCTTACTAATTCTTACCAATTGTCTGATTCTATAACCTAACTCCATCTAAATCTATATTTATAGTCTACACGCTCTACATATACTTCCCCAAGATGTTTATGGCATATGTTTCAAAATTCCTCATGAGTAAAAGCGTTTTTCAAAATGAGAATCTCATAGTCAAATTGAGTATGTGCAAAGGATATAAGAAGACATCATATCTCAGTAAGCAATGGATGCTCAGGGCACTGGAATAATTCCAGATTTCACTTCCTGAAGGGGCTAAGGATCTTAAGATATTTTCAGTCTTAAAAATCAGTTCAAAAACTGGGTAGAAAAGACAGAACGAGGAGTGGACAGGCCAGGTAGCCTGGTTCTGACACAGGAACCAGCAATGACAGAAGAGGAATTATTTGCTCCCTATAAATTAAGCACCATCATACTCTACTACTGGAGGAGGAAATGGCAACCCATTCTAGTATTCTTGGCTGGAGAATTCCATGGACAGAGGAGTTCATGGGGTCGCAAAGAGTCAGACACGACTTGAGCGACTAACACATACACAACACATACATACACACTCTACTATACAACTGTTTCTAGTAACAGTGTCAGGAGAGAGGAAAAAGTGCATGTAGTCCAAAGATGATGTCCCTGTGAAGACTATTATTTATATAATTCAACATACTCAAACAGAAATAACACTATGGAAACAGCCTTGCATTTGCCCAAACATTATTTGCCAAGGCTATTCAAATGGTGGAGTGGTGCTACTCTCCAAAAGAAACGCTTGAAAATTTTCCTCATTTTTTTTAAAATAAACAAAACATTATAATAATCTATTAAAGAAAGAAAATATAAGTCTAAGAGAAAAAGAAAATATAGTGGGGTCTTGGTGTTTTTGTTTTTATTTGGGGTTTTTGCTTTATTTTTTCTGTATATCCATCATGAAGCACATCACATCAGCCAAAAACTGTTTAAAGTATCATTTAAAGACAGCTTGTAAAGGCAGTCTGAACTCTGAAAGTCATGTTGCTTCCAGGAGTCTATATACTGAAAAATATATCTTTATAAAGTGAAACGAAGGTGGCCTTAAAATGTGGCCTATGGTAACAATCAGGATCATTCAATTCACAATTTTCAAACTTTGCTCCAGTAGAAAAACTGCATTATTTTAGCTCTAAGTGGTGTCCTATCAAAAAGTTTAAGTAACACTGTGTTTCCCCAATTTCACAGTGGATAACATATATTAAAGAATAAAATTCTCAATGTTAAGCTTTTTCCTCAAATTTTCTAAAAATATTATTAGATACATGCTATCTCTTTCAGTATTGGAATTAAGCCTAACAGAGTATCTGATTCAACACAAAAACGGAAATGAGATATTTCAAGTTTATAATATCATCATTCATGACTTCCAGACACTCTGCTACCTTCTTAAGTTTGATTAAGCCCAACAAAACCACAAGCATTTACAAAGGACCCACTACACTTGACATGAAGCGTACACAGATGAATAAAACAGTCCATCTTACAGGAAGCCCCCACCAGGGAAAGTGCACACAAGCCAAAAAGTCTCTATTAAATGCCTGCAGTAAACACTGGAGTGGGAGATGCACATTCACCCCAGGCCAGTAAGAACTTCCAGACTTCTGCGTTGAGGACCACTAAGAAAAGGGATGCTGAGGATGCTGGAATTCAATGACTACATGCGTACAGACCTTTCTTCTTTATTATATCAAGTTTACATACATCATAACTCTAGGATTCTTGAAATGCCAATCTCCTGGAATTGACACAGACTACCTGAATCAAGAATATGAATGAACATTCTTGAAATGAAAATAGTTACTAAATTCAAACAAACTGGAAATTACTGTTTCAATTGGTAAAATGTAAACTCTCCTTAAATATAATTTGTATCTAATGAGTCCAAATCACAGACTAAGGCCTATACCCAAAATATGGGGAAAAAATTAAAAGTTAGTAATTTTTTGGCTTTTAAGACATCAAACTCAAAACAAATTTTGGTACAAAAATATCCATGGGGGAGGTCTAAAGTATCTACTTAAGTGTTCAGTTAAATCAACTAGTTCTCTTTAGTTCATGTTAAATCTCTTCAGGGAATCTGGATTACTTTCTCTCTGCAAAATAATGACGCTGGATTAAATTAATAATAAATAACTAACAATCAGCTGTTAAAGTTCCTCACAAACAGAAAATTCTGTACTTCTGCAGTCCGTGAAATTAAGACGTCAACGTGGTTTCAAAATAAGAGTAAAGAAGCCTTAACTGCTCAAAGTGGTAATGCTATAAACATCAGTTTCCTACCTTATCTTAGTATCAAGGTTCAGATTTTACCTATCCAGTTTTCAAGTTCGTCAAAGAAAGTTTCATGATTCAAAGGGTACTCCTCCCACCCTCTATACTAAAACTGCTTCTTTAAAACAAGATCCTAAGGAAAATGCATAATGAAAGGCAGTGCGAGCTGAGGAGACTATTCCACACCAAACCTGGAACGCACTAATTAAAATTCAGTATTGCACTTTGTATGAAAGTTCCTACATGAAACTCCCGCCATGCTTTAGTTTAAGGTTAAACAGGTTAATAGAATCCAATAAAATGGCTCTATTGAATTATACTGGATTTCTTTGCAGCAGCTCCTTTACCTGACCATTCTGTTGAACTTTAAAATCAACTTCAGGGGTAGCACCCAGGAACCAAGGTGAGCCACGGCTCACGGGGGCTGCACTCTGCAACCCACCTCATGTGGAAAATCACCGTCAACGCACGTTTTCCACTTCAAACTGTGATACGGTGGAGGAAAAAGTGCATAGCCTTCTCTTTGAACCTCCCATCACATTGCCTCCAGGCGCTAACTTAAGAATTATCTCGAAGATAATCTAATGCAGTACAGTTCTCAGAAGACTCTATAAAGTTGCCTTCGCCAGAGAGGAGAGGGAAGAAAAAAAAAAAAACCTCGCCCGAAACTAAAGGTTAAATTACTATAGTACTGCAACTTCGCTGTTGGGTACGTGTCTGGATTTACAGGATTAATTCCGGGGACATTTCCACCAGTACAAACTGCCTGGATCCCGATTAAAACAAAGTGTATGCTGGATCCTCATAGGAGAGAAGTGGCGGGGGTGCACAGTGAGCGAGGTCGTAAGTCTCTGCAGACTAAGTAAGGGGCTCCTGAGGTCAGGAAAGTGAGGGCGATAATTGGGCCAGACGCAAAGGGTCCTTCAGGCAGGCCTACGGGCGCGCGCCGCGAAGGACCACCGGCCCGGCAGTCTCAAGATCGGCGAGGAGGGCCCTACGGCCGAGCCCAGGAACCTGGCCTCCTCCCAGCCAGAAGGCGACGTGCCCCCACCCACTCCCGCGGGCAGAGCGAAGAGGCGGCAGCGGCGCGCCGAGCTGCGGGAAGCCGGCCCGCAAAAAACGCAGAACCCAAGAAAAGGGAGTCAGAAAATGGCCAGTGTGCAGCAGGACTGAGACGCAGCTCCCCGGCTCAGGACGCGCGGCGGACCGCGACACCGCCAGCGCAGCGCGTGCGCCCGGAAAGCACACCGCCCGCGCGGCCCTCAGCTCCGCCCCCCCCTCCCCCGGCTCCCTGCGCCGCCGCCGCCGCCAAAACCCCTCTGGGAACTCCGAGCCGCGCGGCCCCGCGAGGCGGGCGCCTTGGAGCGGAGGGGAGGGGCTGCGCTCCCCGCCTCCCCGCCGGCCCGCGCGGCTCCCCAGCCCGGAGCCTACTCACCTCCTCCTCCTCCTCCTAGTCTCTCCCTCCTGGCCACCGGCGCGGCCCAGCCGGCGACGCGCTGACGCCGGGCCCCTCCCCCGCGGCCGCAGCCGCCGCCGCCGCCGCCCCGCCCGGCCCGCGGCCGCAGCGGCCTCGGGGCGCGTCAGGCGCATGCCCCGCCCACTGGGTCCGCCCACGCGCTCAAGACTCCGCCTCCTGCGCTGCCGGGACGCTGGCCGCCCCTGACTCAGCGGCCGCTCCCGCCCTCTGGAGATTAGCACATGTGGGCTCTCGACCCCCGCACCGCTTTTTACCTGTTCACTGCCCGAGGACCTCGCTTTTCCGCCCACCTCCCCACCTTTCCCATCGCTGGTCCGCACCCCTGTCTTCCCCTTAAGGTTTTTAGTACTCTTTCCTCAACCCCTAGTCTGGTTGTAAGCTCTCATGCCTTCTTTTCTTTCTAGAAGATCTTCGCTGCTCACTAGGTCAGCCTCAGTTTGCAGTTTCTTGCCAGTCCCTTCCCTCCTGGTCCCCATTCCTCTCCCCTGCCTGCTGGAGCCTCAGGGTCCCCGCACATCCTGGACTTCTTCCCTGCTACCGCTACCTGCTGTGCAGCTCGCACCTCCTGAGCGCCTGCTCTGCCAGCGCGTTCTAATTTCCCTCCCTCTGGTCACCTCGGAACCCTATGGAAAGGCTCACTTCTTCCTTTACCTGCATTTTGAGCGTCTTTTCTGTTCTCACTACTCTAAATACTTCAGATGCAGTGTAGGAGTTAAACAAATGCATGTGCGCTACCCCACTCACCTGAAGAGTCTCTAAAGTAGTTAAAATTCACAAAACTGGGTCTTCCTTGGTTGTCCAGTTGCTAAGACTTGGTCCTTCCAGTGCAGGGGGCTTGGGTTCGATTCCTGATCAGGAAACTAGATCTGGCATGCAGAAAGTAAAAAAGGATCCTTAATGCCACAATGATGACGGAAGATCCCAATTACCACAACTAAGACCCAGTGCAGCCAAATAAAGCATTAAAAAAAAAAAAATCACAAACCTGAGCAATAGCAGTGTGCGTCTTAGACTTGCATGGGTTCCCTCCAATCTTTTTCTGTGCAGTAATATATTAAATGACACAGTTCCTGTTGGGGATTAAAGTTCACGCATTTTGCCTGTTATTTTCTCTGCAATCTAACCTCACTTTAGCTCTTTTATTTATAAAATTCAGATTCAGTAGAAGAGCACCAGGATCTTTTAGATCTCCTGTTTTCTTACCTGTAAAAGGAGGAATGTGTTTCTTCCACATTTCAATTTCTGTGATTCCGAATCAAAGGGTTTTGTATTTGGAAAGCGCTTATGGGTTAAATGAGTTAGAAGAAGGCAAAACATGCAAATGTAACTAGAACTCCGGTAACTTCATTTTAAAAACTGCAACTTGGAAGAGTTGGACTGTGATGTGGAAATGAATTAAACATAACAAAATGAGAGAAACTGATTAGGCCTTTGGAAGCAACATCCACAAGTTGCTTTAAATTATGTGAGTAAACATTATTATCCTTAAATTGAAGAGTAAAAACTATCTTCCATTCTAAACAAAATCCAGGCTCTATGTAGACCCTTGAAGTTTAAAACCATTGTTGAACTGAACAACAGCATTATAAGCATTTGAAAGCCTAATCAACCATCTGTCCATCCTCTTTAACACAAATTGGGAAACAGAAAACTATAAATGCCAAAAGCTGAAAGTGAGTGTTCCTAAAAACACATAAAATAGTAAATCCTATCCATGGAACAAGTATAAGAAGAACTCCAAAGGCTATGGCTGCCATTTCACTGCTCTGGAAATCCAGTCTTACAATGTTATAATTAACTTATCTAGTGCATTCTAACGGAGAAGGCAGTGGCACCCTACTCCGGTACTCTTGCCTGGAAAATCCCATGGATGGAGGAGCCTGGTAGGCTGCAGTCCATGGGGTCACTAAGAGTCGGACACGACTGAGTGACTTCACTTTCACTTTTCACTTTCATGCATTGGAGAAGGAAATGGCAACCCACTCCAGTGTTCTTGCCTGGAGAATCCCAGGGACGGGGGAGCCTGGTGGGCTGCCGTCTATAGGGTCGCCCAGAGTCGGACACGACTGAAGCGACTTAGCAGCAGCAGCAGCAGCAACAGCAGTCCATTCTAAAGGAGATCAGCCCTGGGTGTTCTTTGGAAGGAATGATGCTAAAGCTGAAACTCCAGTACTTTGGCCACCTCATGCGAAGAGTTGACTCACTGGAAAAGACTCTGATGCTGGAAGGGATTGGGGGCAGGAGGAAAAGGGGATGACAGAGGATGAGATGGCTGGATGGCATCACCGACTCGATAGATGTAAGTTTGAGTGAACTCCGGGAGTTGGTGATGGACAGGGAGGCCTGGCATGCTGCGATTCATGGGGTTGCAAAGAGTCGGACACGACTGAGCGACTGAACTGAACTGAGTCCTTATCATCTGGAGTCTAATCTTTTCATTTTACAGTTGAAGAACTGACATCCAGAAAGGGTAAATACTTACTCAGTATTACCCAGACTAATTGGAAACAAAGCCAGAATTCAAACTCAGATCTTCTGACTCATATATCTGCCAGCATCTGGGTTATAGTTTCTAGTCACAAAAAGTTATTATGCATCAGAGGTCTTTGACTCTGCAGTTTTTCCTACATGGCCTAAGTGATGTATGAAATTATACATGGCGTTAACTAGGAAAGTATTGCTATCAGAGGTCATTTTGTCCCACTGATTTCAACAATTCCTTTTGCATAAGCTCCATCTCACCTGGTCAGGGTTCATCTTTGTTCCAAGCAATTCTGGCCAGGACACTGGAGTCATGTCACAGCCAAACACATTCATCCTTGGAAGTGCCAAGAGCTATGCATGATTGTGAGTATTATGAAGTCCCTATTGCCAAGAAAATTACAACATTACTAGGGAAATAAAATATGAAACATAAAGTGATAAATAATTCATAATTAATAACAAAGGATTCAATTATAAAATCCAAATCTTAAATTGGAAATTAACCATGTAGATTAAGGGAAGCCTTCTTAAAAGACAACAAAGGAAAATGTAAAATCTGGATTTGGTTTATAGGAAAAAGGTAAAGGAAATTGCTTGAACAAAGGCAATGGGGAAAAATAAGCACGCTAACAATGGGGAAAAGTTAGGAGATCAGATGAATCAAAAGAAGAGCTTCATTTTAGAAACAATAGAAAACAAAGGTGAAATGATAGGGTAGAATCATTGATAGAGGACCTGAATTTGAGCCTGAATAATTTAGGTTTGATCTAATGGAATATCATTTTGAATTTGGCAGAGGGAGAGGAGTGAAAATGAAACAGGAGACCATTGGTTAGATTCTGAAGTAGCAAGTGGAATTTAAAAATCAATGATAGACATAAATGTGACTAAGGAAAAGACTTGGGTTTAGTGACTATAATAAGGAATCTAAGATCAGTAAGAAGATCAAGATGACTTTAGGGTTGTGGTGTGTCAGTAACAGTATACATAGACCTTACCCCTTAGAATTGGAAGATCATCAGGCTTCAAATGGTACATACAGGCTCTCAGTTGCTAGAAAAGGAAGAAAAAATTTTCCCAAGGTATACCTTCCTATTCATCACATCCTCATTTCAGAAAAGTTTAGTTTGCTACTCAAATTAGAAGATAAGAAAAAAAAATCTCTCACACTTCCGTGGGTCCTTTGCTATTTTATGGTCAACCTATTTCTATTTCCATTTCAGCCCCACTGATGTAAAAGTCAGTAGTACAGTATATAATGTCACACTTGGAAATAAATCAATAAGTGTTTGTTAAATACATACCAAATGCTGTTCAGCACTCTGCTAGCCTGGAGAGCTGGAAAAGTATAAAAAGGACCTCTGCTTTTCATAAGCTTTTAATCTGCTTGGATAAAAAAGGTCAACACACCTGACACAATAGAGAATACATTCCATGGATGGGGATACCAACCTGGAGGGACTGTAAAGTGTGCTTATACAGAAATAGTGGGAAACAGAGTTGAATGAACTGTAAATGATATCATGGATACTATTCATCATTTAACAAATTTTCATCGACCTTAAGCATGTTCTAAGTTCTGGAGGTAAAGCAGTAAAATAAAAAGTTCCTCCTTTCATGGAGCTTACATTCCACATAGGAGAGACAGAGAAACGAATAAATACACTATCAGGTAGTAATAACTGTCCCAAAGAAAAGAAAACATGAGGATGTCAAAATGAGTATATGAAAAGTAGGCAAGATGTTTCTAAGGAACATTTAAACAATGGCTTGAATGAAAGAAAGAACCAGTCCAGAGAGGATTTGGGGAAGGGCAGTTCAGGCAGAGAGTTAGCTATTGCAAAGCCCTAAGGATATCAAACTTAGTGTCCTTAAGACTAAAAAAAGACCAAGTGTTTCTGAAGGAAAGTGAAAAAGATGAAATAGGAAAGGTAAGCAAATTCTGGTAGGTAAGAAGGGATTTTTAAGGTCAGGTTAAAGCACAGATTTTTGGAAGATTAGTCACTCTGGCATTCAGGATTAGAGGAGGGAAGATTACAACCTGTAAGACCAGATGGAAGCCTGTGTGATAATCCAGGCAGGAGGTGATGTGAGGTAGACAAGGTTGAGGGCAAGGTTAGCAAGGAAGACAAAATGTCAAGGAGATCAAGTAATGGGTATTTATGAGGGGTGGTAGGAGGTGTTGGGTGGGGAGAGCCCACAGTGTCAAATGCAGCAAAAAGGTCAAGGAGAATAAGCATTAAGTAAGAGTTAGTACAGTTAAGAAGAAAAATGTCATGTGTGACCTCCAAGAGAAGAGTTCCCATAGGGTGAGGTGCTGAGAAGTGAGGAAATTGAGACTGTAAACTTTGACTGTAAGAGAAGGTACTACTCAATTGTGCAATTTACCGTTTAGGTCATTTACATTTGGGCTAGCATCAACATTTTAAAGCTATGTTAAACACTCCCAGTCAGGTCTAATTTTTTGTCTCTAGACTGAAGGGAGAACAAACTTATACCATAGAAACATATCTTACATGTTTTTCTGGGCCCAAAATCAGTCACACCAGTGATTCATTGTTCTAAATGTAATTAGAATTTACTTAAAACTGGCAATGGCACCCCACTCCAGTACTCTTGCCTGGAGAATCCCATGGATGGAGGAGCCTGGTGGGCTGCAGTCCAAGGGGTCGCTAAGAGTCAGACACGACTGAGCGACTTCACTTTCACTTTTCACTTTCCTGCATTGGAGAAGGAAGTGGCAACCCACTCCAGTGTTCTTGCCTGGAGAATCCCAGGGACGGGGGAGCCTGGTGGGCTGCCGTCTATGGGGTCGCACAGAGTCGGACACGACTGAAGTGACTTAGCAGTAAAACTCCAAAGGCATTTTTCATAGAAATAAAACAAACAGTCCTAAAATCTGTACAGAATGTAAAAGATCCTGGATAGGCAAAGTAATCTTGAGAAATTAGAGTAAAGCTGGAGGAATCATTGCTCCCTGATTTCAAACTGTATTGCAAAGCTATAGTAATTAAAACAGTATAGCACTTACATAAGAAAACAGACACATAGATCAGTGGAAGAGAGGAGGGAGCCCAGAAATGAACCAATACATGTATGGTCAATTAATTTATGACAGAAGAGCCAAGAATATATGATGGGGAAAGAACAAGACTCTTCAGTAAATGGTGTTAGGAAAACTAACCATTATTTGTACCATATACAAAAATTAACTTAAATAAAGACTTGAATGTCAGACCTGAAACCACGAAACTCCTTAGAGAAAATGTAAGCAGTAATCTTAACTTAGGTCTCAGTGATGACTTTATGAATTTGACACTGAAAGTAAATGCAACAAAAGCAAAACTAAACAAGTGGAACTACATCAAACTAATAAGCTTAAGCACAGCAAAGGAAATCATCAACAGAATGAAAAGGCAACCTACTGAATGGAAGAAAATATTTGCGAATATTTTCTCATACAACTCAGTAGCAAAAAATAATTTGATTAAAAAGTAGGCAGAAGGTCTGAATAGACATTTTTCCAAAGAAGATATACAGATGGCCACCAGGTACATGAAAAGATGCTCTACATCATTAATCATCGGAGAAATGCAAATTGAAACTGCAATGAGCTATCACCTCACACCTGTCAGAATGGCTATTATCAAAAAGACAGAAATAACAAGTGTTGATAAGGATGCGGAGAAAAGGGAAACCTTGTGCACTGCTGATGGGAATGTATAAATTGGTGCAGCCACCATGGAAAACAGTATATAGGGTCCCCAAAAAACTAAAAGTAGAAGTATTATATGGCCCAGCAATACCACTTTTGGGTATTTACCCAAAGAATTGTATGAATTTAAACAAGTTAAGAGATACTGAGAACAGATTGTGTTTGCCAGAGATGGGAGTTGAGAATGAGAGAAAAGGGAAAATAATTTTTGGCTTTGTTTTTTATTTAAATAAATTAAAAATTTTTAAGTTCATTCTTACTCCTGGGATGTGGCAGGAGTCTAACAGTAGAAACACTAAGGCAGATGTAGTACCATGTTGGTTGTGGTTCCATCACTGCCACCTGTCAGATCTAAACCACAGAGCTGTGGGTGTTACCTTGAACACATCACATAACCTTGCTGAACTCCAGGTTTTCAATAGTAATGAGGGATTTCTCATATTTTAGCATTTCTCTAAAAAAGACAAAGACCATTGTGTGAGATTCATATAAACACAATTCATATGAATTCCAGGTATCACAATTCCAGCAGATACTTTCTCAAAGTCTTTCCAAAAAGACAATTTGGTTGAACTAGACAATTTGGTTCAGCAACGTGTAAAACAATTAACAAGTACCTTTCTTCCCTGGAAACAGACTAGACTAGTTTTTGGCAGACAGAGTAAAAGAAGCAAGTTAAGTCCCCTTCATTTGTAGCTCTGCAGCTTTAGCATCAGAGGAAACCAAGCCTGACTCTGGCTAAGGCTTGTCTATGGATGCGTGTGCATGCCTTCTTTCAATTGTCTGATGTAGATGGGTAGACTGTGTTAATTTGTTCGGTGTTATTGAAAGATGGAATGCTGCTAGCAGTCTTTTTTCTTTGGAATATACTTCATTTAAGGGGGTCCAGTTGGGAGCTGCTAATCTCTTGGGATGGTCTGGAAAGCTTCATTAAATTCAGTGAAGAAAAAGTAAGTATAAGTTATTCTAAAAATCATCAAGGCATATACTGTGTTTAATTTGCTGCCCCAAATGCTTCTCAAATCAGTAGTGACCAAGGATTCCTAGCATTAATGAACAATTACCATATTGCTGAAATCAACACCATATTTAGCTTGAAAAGTCTTCTCATTTTTGGTGCTAAAGAGGCCAAAAACATCAGTTAGCCTAGGAAGCATAAAATGTACTCTGTTGATGAAATAATTTCTTTAAATTAGGGTTTAGCTATTCCAGCGCTGTAATACAAGGGAATTTGCTTTATCATTGTTACCTTCTGGCCTAGAGACAGAAACGTTTTACACTGTGGTTCATCCTGTACCTTTTATCAAGGATAAATTCATGTTTTTGTTTAAAAACAAAGAAAGCTTACATAATCTCTGCTGATGATTAGCCTTTCCAGTAATTATCTGTTGCTTGGAATCAGTGTCAGCCAACCAAGTTCAGATGGCAAAAAAAAAAAATGTTTGATCTACAGTGATGGGATTTAGAAGACTGTGTATATGGAAGGTATAGTTATGCACATACAGGGAACATATTTATCTAATTTGACTGACAGTGATTTAATTAATGTTTGTCAAGCACTTTGAACATGAAAAGAACTATCTGAAAGCTGAGAGCTATTACTCATCATCATTTTTCTTATTTGTTAAACTAAAATTAACATACAAATGTGATACTCTTATGGTATCTTTGAGAGATGTATCCCTATTCTAACAAACTCGTTGGACTACACATTAAGAAAGTCTCATTAAAACTTCAAGGCTCTGGTTTCTGAAAGTCAAGCTTCAAGCTGGTTGGGTATCATCCATCAGTCGATTTTGAAGCATACAGGCTAAATAAACAACAGTAACAGATTGGGGAAGTGTATGCACCTGCTTATTGAGAAGATGTTAACAGGGGCAAATCTAAAATAAGAATGCATACCGCAACCTGATTTTCAAGAAGTTTTCATGCATGCCTACACTTAAATTTACCCATATTATCACCTAATTTTTTTTCTTCTAGTTTTCTCTCCATAGAATAACAACTGATGAGCATAAAGCCTCAGTAACAATCTGAGAAGAAAAGAAAGAATGGGAAGACTCTATTTTAGAGTTTGGAGAAGAAGTAAACATGTTTTCCCTTTAGCACTTTTTCTCCAAGAGCAACTGGCAAGAGAAGAAAACCTGGGAAGAAAGTAAGAAGCCTGGACAAACGTCCTGATCTAACGTGGTTCTTCACAGACAGGATTGGGTAGTGCTGCATTGATACTTACAGGACATTGATTGGGTATTTGTCCAACTTCCCAGGACCATAGCATAGAATGGACTTCTTGTGGTATAGAAGAAGTGACTCAAAAAGATACTGACTGTTCCATATGACTTATTTTTGAATTTTAGTTTCATTTCATTTACATCCTAGTCCCCTAAAGAGACTTTTATATTACACTCCGGTGCAGAATCTTTCCATGTACACCATGCAACTCACATACCTTTATAGCGTGCACAAGTATGTGCTCAGTTGTGTCCAACTCTTTGCAGCCCCTTGGACGGTAGCTCACCAGGCTCCTCTGTCCATGGGGTTTCCTAGGCAGGAATACTGGAGTGAGTTGCCATCTCCCTCTTCAGGGGATCTTCCTGACCCAGGGATCAAGCCCATGTCTCCTGAATCTCCTGCACTTCCTCATCTTTACCAGCTGAGCTACCAAGGAAGCCCTTCCGTTTGTATAGTAAGCTTGATAATGGCACTAGCTTTACCTTAACCGCACTAAACCAAACTTGACACATTGGCCTGGGAATCTTCTCTTTCAACAAGCACTCCCAAGATTTTATATTTGCTAATGCTCAAGAAAAACTTCTAGGAGAGGTATTACTTACTCTGCCTAGACATTCTTAGCACAAATTTTACTTGTGGTAATTAGATATGGCAGGGACAAGGGTGCTCATGAACCGTTATGTGGCTCTTATATATTTTCCACTCTCTTCTGTGGTTGGATTGGAGCCACACAACTAGTGCTGACCAATGGGCTTGAAAAGAAATGAAATTTGTCACTCCTAGTCTAAGTTTTTAAGAGCACTTTTTCTTTTCATGGCCCTAGAAACCTCACTTTCCAAATGATGTAGCTATAAGAACGAAGCACCCCTGGACTCTTGGAAGCTGGTCTGGAGAGTGATCGTGACCTTCAAAAGATCTCTTATGAGCTAGAGGTAAACCTTTAACAGTTAAAGAGCTGCGTGGTCCAATGTAGTTAACTGTGCCTACCATTGTGTAGCCTGTCCTAAAGAACACAACTGGATGTAGCCATCTCTCACAATTGCAGGGACAGCTTTTAAATTTTGAACCATAATATGGCAGCAAAAGAATAATAGAAAGACTTCCCCAGTGGTATGCCTCATGACCAAAAGACCAAAACAGAAAACACCCCACTCCAGTACTCTTGCCTGGAAAATTCCATGGATGGAGGAGCCTGGTGGGCCGCAGTCCATGGGGTCGCTAGGAATCAGACACGACTGAGCGACTTCACTTTCACTTTTCACTTTCATGCATTGGAGAAGGAAATGGCAACCCACTCCAGTGTTCTTGCCTGGAGAATCCCAGGGATGGGGGAGCCTGGTGGGCTGCCCTCTCTGGGGTCGCACAGAGTCGGACACGACTGAAGCGACTTAGCAGCAGCAGCAGCAGTAGAGTTTTTCAATATGTTATTGAATAAATTCAATAAAGACTTTAAAAATGGTCCACATCAGGGAAAATATAATAACAGAATGAACAGTGTACAATTTACTAAATAATTTAGGAACAAATGGATATATACAAAGATCCCAAACAGTATGTAGCATGGTAGAAAAAAAAGTTTTTTATGTAGTTCAGTTCTGGTGGTGCTTTCCAATGCTTCCCTAAATTAAAGACTTAGTGAAATCTTTACTTTACTATATCTAGAGAAACTATCTCTGTCCTGGTCATTTCTAGATCCTCTTTTTACCCCCAACCTGGTTATACATCATTAACAGTCCATCTTCTAGGAGCTCAGATGGATGGAATTCCCATACCCAATACCATCAGAAGTGGATTGATTACTTATTTGTGTTTACTGCTAAAAATTCACTCCTTAAGCACATCAACTAGTTTTATGTGTTTTAGGGGCTAATTAAGGCAATAGCAACCCACTCCAGTACTCTTGCCTGGAAAATCCCACGGGCGGAAGAGCCTGGTAGGCTGCAGTCCATGGGGTCGCTGAGGGTCGGACACGACTGAGCGACTTCACTTTCACTTTTCACTTTTATGCATTGGAGAAGGAAATGGCAACCCACTCCAGTGTTCTTGCCTGGAGAATCCCAGGGACGGGAAAGCCTGGTGGGCTCCTGTCTATGGGGTTGCACAGAGTCGGACACGACTGAAGTGACTTAGCAGCTTAGCAGTAGCAGGGGCTAATTTATGGAATTAGCCCCTAAATTTCTAATTCATTAATGCACAGATGTGTGCAATGCTCAGAGATTCACTTCTTTGGAGAGCCCACCAAAGCTGTCTGATTCATCCTTCCCATGGGTGCTGTTTTTGGGGGCTGCCCTCACACACCTGGGACCAGAACCTATAGGAAGGATGAATCAGACAGCTTTGGAGGAGGGAATGAATGATGGAGGAAAAACTTCCATAGAGATCAAATACTTTGCAAACATCACTGATCTATGCTATTTGCTGAGCTACCCCTAACAGCAGAAGGCCCATTTCTGCTATTGAACCATTACAAAATCATTGTAGTTTGAGAGCTACAAAGGCACATAAAACAAGGATAGAGAAAATCCTTTCATGAGTTCGCAAGCACTGCAGAGACTCTTTCAGCAGTAGCTACACCCTTGCTTTCAAATCTTATATCTGCCTCAAATCATTTTTTTTGAAACTAGGGCAATATAAAACACAAGCTAGCTACAGTTCGCTTCTCCCATGAGTAGAGGACAGTTAATAACATTTCTTATATTTTAACATATCACCTTTCCCTTCATTCATAGACAAAACAGAAAGGAAAAAAAAAAGTACTGTGTGCCTTTTCCTGTTCAGTAATTCCAAAGAAGTCCACACAACATTCATGTACTCATGTTGTAGAACCATATGAAATGAACTCACTGAAGTCATTTTCAGTTCTATTTAATATTTATTTGTCCCCATTTTGAAATAGGGCCATGTTGCTTTTGTTCCTATAGAAGAGAAGTTATGATTTAAGAAAACTTTACAAAAGGGAAGCCGATCTTGATGCTATCAAACTTCCCTCTTTTCTTTTAGCAGAATGTTTGAGAAAATGCCAATTGGTGTAGCCTATCATCAGAACATTTCAAGATCTGTTTGCTTCTGAAAATGAACTCGTATAAAACTATCTGAACTTTTTTTTAACAAATTATATTCCTATCTGAATACTTAGAACCTATATTTTTCTCTGAAATAGTGAGACTGTATCAAATGTTTCAGGTGAAATCATATCATAACTAATTTCTACAGGTTCCCCCATTTTTAGGTGGGGGACATGCATTGGTATAAACTCAGGCATTGATATTCTTTTGTGGTGAGTATTAACGAGAATGACATTTTTGTCCAAACTGTCGCCGGATGGTTTTATAATTAGAAGATCCACTCTAAAATGAAAGTCTGAGGTTGATGAGGCAGAACCAGCTATGTTTTAAAGAGAAATTCTTATTAATGCAAAATATTAGAGGACAAACAAAATCAATTTTTAGAGGCATATTAACCAAATTATTCATTATTATAGTAAACATTGCAAAAATCAAGAGGATGGACTATATTAGCCATACTCAAGCAGGAGAATGAAGTACGGTGGTCTAATTTATGGACAATAATCATTCATACAGCATTCTTTCTCATTGTTTAGGTTGTGACTCATTTTGTTCTATGTGATCCCTGTTCTCCATGATTGGCTGCTATTAAAAACTAAAAGCAATAAGAATAAAATAGGATTTTACCAGGCTAGCTTTGGGTTTTTAAAAATACCTGAACATAAACAATAAAGCAAAGATTATGAGAATTTAATAATCCTTTACCTTTACATCTTTAGTATAGGTTTGAATATTTGGAAAGTAATGTTTTTCCCCACTAAAGGACATTTTGATTTTCATTCCCTCTCATCTGCTAGTCCTTCCTCCAAAGGACACTTAGTAAGATGTCTTTGGTGGCTTATTATTTTAACATTTAAAAAAGTTGAACCCAAAGATCAGGTTAGGTAAGCATAGGCTTTTGCTTGTTCATTTTGCATTCCTACTATTTGGTTTTCTTTTAGGTATAGATGGGCATATTAGAGGAGGGGGTATATTTCAAAGAAAGATCTTAATAAAGTAATTTACTGTCAGCAGGTCATCACTAATAAGCAAATCTTTTCTAAATCATAAAACTGAATAAATTACAAAAGATAGGATGAAAACCACTGTCGAAAGACACAATTTTCAAGGTGCTTTAAAAAATGATGAAAGGATCTAAATGTCAGTGAAGAAGACACAAACACAGATGAATTAACTTCTTAAAGGTGTTTCACTCTATTGTTTTATTGAATTATAATTGTCATACAGTATTACATTAGTTTCAGGTGGACAACATAGTGAGTCAGTATTTGTATACATTATGAAATGATCGCCATGGTAAGTCTAGTTACCATCTGTCACCATACAGAGGTATTACAATATTATTGATTTTATTCCCTATGCTGTACTTTATATCCTCATGACTTAGTTATTTTATAGCTGAAAGTTTGTACATCTTACTCCTCCAATTATTT
This sequence comes from Bos indicus, assembly GCF_029378745.1. Taxonomy (NCBI): domain Eukaryota; kingdom Metazoa; phylum Chordata; class Mammalia; order Artiodactyla; family Bovidae; genus Bos; species Bos indicus. Next base: position 52,356,113 of record NC_091761.1, on the reverse strand, counting down.
TTAAGCTTCTTATTTTGGGAATTTCCAAACATCCACAAAAACGGAGAAAATGTTACTACTATAAGTGACCCCATGAAGTAAGGAAGCAGCAATCCACTCCAGTATTCTTGCCTGGAGAATCCCATGGACAGAGGAGCCTGGAGGGCTATGGTCCACAGGGTCACAAAAAGTCGGACACAATTGAAGTGACCCAGCACATGCGCATGAGGTCATGAACATGTTTGCTATGCTTGTTTCAGATGTCATGATTCCTATGATATGGTTTTTATTGCTGGAATATTTTTAAAGAAAATCCTAATATTATGCTATTTCACCCCTAAATAAAATAGTGTATCTCAAAAAATAAAAAGAGTATTTTCTTATGTCATCATAACACAATAACCACACCTAAGTATGCTTAAAATATCTATTCTCATATCCCTTAAGTCACTGTATATTAACTATTAGCATTTTTTAATTTGATTTTTATCTTTACTTTCTCTTTTACAGGCATCCTCTAAATTAGCAAAAGAAATCCTATACTTGGATTAGGTTAATTTTAGCATATCCCTGGGCCCCTTGTATGCCTTTTCCTGGCATGGTATGTTATTTAGAATCTTACACAATTTTTGAATTCTTCATTACAGTTGGCATGATACAAGAAAATTAAATTATAGTTTTGCTCAAATTCCAAAGTTTTATAGCATGTAAAAATACTGTAATTTATTTTAAAAAAATAAAACAAAATGAATCCATAATCTAGCTATAACTGCATTAAGTAATCCACTAGGTAATGTCTAGGATGTTTTTCCCGGGATCCTTTGTTTGCAAATATGGGAAGCCCACTTTGGCCAAATAAAGACAAAAACAAATACATAAAAATTAAAAGGTAAATGACTAGAAGGAAAGGTTTAAATGCTAGCCTGAAAAATAACAGGAATCAGCCACTCTGGGAGAAGAGACTTCTATGGAGCAGAATCCTGGGGCAGTCTCTTAAAAGCACTGCTATTGTGATGAGTCAGACCAATGTGTTTTCCAACTGTGTGGCACTGCTCTGCTCAGAGTCTCAGTCTCTGCCTTGTGCTTTCTCCTTGCCTAGGACACAGCAGGATTCCTCAAAACTGGCAGTCCCACCAACCCATACACACTGAGGCAGAGGTGGTTCCCCAAAGAAAATACAGATGTTCATACCAGAAGGGAGAATGAATACCTAGTAGGAAAATTCAAGTGAGGCAGGATGAGAATATAGAAACTCTTCTTCTCATTAATGACTATCCTTCATTCATATCTTATTGATGGGTCATTGAAAACCAAGCTCTCACCAGCCCTTACTTGGTTCTCTCCTCTATATCTATGTGCTCCCATGAGGAGCTCCCTTTTCATTTGTCAGAAATCAGTGTTCCAAATACCTATGACATCCAAGCTGCCAGAATCGATGAGTTCTGTGCACCTGATGCCACCCTGCTCTCTTTTTCGGGCTGGTGAGGCTGGACTAAAAAAAATCCAGTCTAATTTAAAACTTTCCGTTTCCTTTTTGGCTCAGGTTTTACCCATTTATTTCCTTTCCTTTCAGTACACTCTTAGACTAAATAATACTGATTTAAAAACATGGATCCTTCCCTCTGCTCTTTTCACTGGAACTGTCCCTTTCCGTACACAAACACCGCACTCACACACGTATACAGTGAATATTGGAATTTAATTGCGCCATAAGAAATTTAGCACTGTACAAGCTTGCTGTATAATGGAAGAGTTCAGAGACTATTGGTTAAAGGGATTTGGTATTTTTCCTTTAGGGCCCAAAGTTCTAGTCAATGTTTAAGATAAAAGGAAGTAAAGTTGTTTGCTCATTATTTCAGTTTCCAAGTGAGAATTTAGCCACTCAGATTTTAATAAAAACCATTTGCTAAGGCAAAGGTCCTAAAGAGTCAACGAAAGTGATAAAGCTAGAAATCTCACATGAGACCTGAGAGCTTGGACCAGTTATTTCACCTTATGAATATCATAGTCCCACTTTATAACCACATGCAAGAGCTTCAAGCAAGCTACTCAGTTCAGTTCAGTTCAATTGCTCAGTTGTGTCCAACTCTTTGTGGCCCCATAGACCACAGCACTCCAGGCCTCCCCATCCATCACCAACTCCCGGAGTTTACTCAAACTCATGTCCATCAAGTTGGTGATGCCATCCAACCATCTCATCCTCTGTCGTCCCCTTCTCCTCCCACCTTCAATCTTTCCCAGATCAGGGTCTTTTCAAATGAGTCCGTTCTTCGCATCAGGTAGCCAAAGTATTGGAGTTTCAGCTTCAGCATCAATTCCAATGAATATTGAGGACTGATTTCCTTTAGGATGGCCTGATTAGATCTCCTTGCAGTCCAGACTCTCTCAAGCTGACTCCCACCTATTCCTAACGCTCTCTGATGAGTCCCCAGGCCTCCTCTGCAAGACCTTCCCTCCAGCTTGTTCACCTGCCAAAAAGCCCAGAGCTGGCCCAGATTTTGTCCCATTGTCCTCAGAGCTAAGTGGGCCAACACTAAACATCTAATTGTATACTTCACTCACTTTCCCTTCTCCATCTCTCTCCAGTGTTCCGGTCTGCTAGAGTACCAAAGTGGGGATAAATTTGGTCTTGCTGCAGCTAAGGAATTCGAGGAGGTGCAGAGAAAAACAGCAACTCTTGGTTGTGTTTCATCCGTCCTATCCCCTGACTAGTCACAGAACAAGAGCAAGAGATATCTAAAGGAAAAAAAAAAAGAACCTTTGTTGGTGGATAATTGCAGTCTACTGAAACTCTATACAGAAGTCATTGGAGATATTAATTTCCCAACACCATGCTTTCCTGGTTCTATGACTTTTCTCTTCTCTCTGCAAGCAGCTTTTCTTTTACCTATATATCCCCATGTTCCCAAATATGTAAACCTTCTGGCAGGTTTCATGCCCATCCTTTTTTCTCACTACTCCCCACACATACATCTCTCTTTAGTTGATCTCAATTGGTTATCATATCCAGGGGAAGCTACATGCTAAATTTTTTTTTTCACTAGTTCTCATTATCAGTCTTAACTTAAGGTCTCATTACTTCTCTCCTGGACAATTGCAGTGGCCTCTTGACTTGATCGGAGAAGGTGATGGCACCCCATTCCAGTACTCTTGCCTGGAAAATCCCATGGACGGAGGAGCCTGGTAGGCTTCAGTCCATGGGGTCGCTAAGAGTTGGACACGACTGAGCGACTTCACTTTCACTTTTCACTTTCATGCACTGGAGAAGCCAATGGCAACCCACTCCAGTGTTCTTGCCTGGAGAATCCCAGCGATGGGGGAGCCTGGTGGGCTGCTGTCTATGGGGTCACACAGAGTCCGACACGACTGAAGAGACTTAGCAGCTTACCAGCTTGACTTGATTCCTTTCAGACAAGTCTGGTCTCTGCCCAATCATGTCTTCAGAGAAATCTTTCCAGCATGCAAAGCTTGTCAAAGCCCTACTCTCTCTAAACAATTCCAATGTCGCCGCAGTAGACACAGGACAAAATCTCGGATATTTAGCATGATAAGTGCAAACGGCTATGGTCTAGTCTGGGTCTCTGTGCCCCAACCCCCACCCCTAGCATAACCTTTCAGCCCAGTCATCACAAAAATACTTTCTTTCCCTAGCATGCCTTTTGTTGTTGTTTAGTCACTAAATTGTGTCTGACCTTTAAGCAACCCCAAGCACCATAGCCCGCCAAACTCCTCTGTCCATGGGATTTCACTCTTTTATAATTCTGGGCCCTTGGCTTTGTAGTTTTTCATGTCAACCTTTCATTGTCTACCAGGTGACATCAAATCAATCCTCCAGAGACAACACTAAAGTTATAATACCTTCTTTTTGAAGGCTTCCATGATTTCACCAGATTACACATTTTCTCAGTGCTCTAACAGTAATCTGTCAATACTTCTATTGTAATACTTCTTGCGTTGCCACTTCTCTCTGCTGATATGCCCATTTCTCTCACTGGAGTGGAAGCTGCTCAAATAAAGGAACTGTATTTGGGTTTCTCAGGTGGCACTAGTGGTAAAGAACCTACCGGCCAATCCAAGAGACGTAAGAGACTCGGGTTTGATCCCGGGGTTGGGAAGATCCCCTGGAGGAGGGCATGGCAACCCACTCCAGTATTCTTGCCTGGAGAATCTCATGGACAGAGAAGCCTGGTGGGCTACAGTCCATAGGGTCGCAAAGAGTCAGATACAAGTGGAGTGACAGCACACACGCATAGTCCACGTGATTTAGTATTCCTGCTAAGTAGCACAGAACTTGGAATACTGTGGGCATTATTGCTTAATAACTTAGTGAATGAGGACATGAATGGAGAGAAACTCTTCTACAAGTGTAAAAATCTATTAAGCCTGAGCATACAAAAACAGAGATCTAGTACAGACTTCTTTGTTTGCAAATCACACAAATGCAACTTAAATTAGCTTAGGATAAAAGGAGGATTTACTGGAAAGACACTGGAATATCTCAGATAATTGAAAAAAGAATTTGTCAACAGAAAAGTGTGAAAGAAAGCCTGGGAAGTAATTCTGCCTGTGTGTGTGTTTTCTGGCATTGCTGCAGGTCATGACTCCGCTCCTCCTCACTGTGAACTTTGCTTCTTGGTTCAGTGGTTCTCATCACTAGCTGTACATACAAATCACCTGAGGAGTTTTCCAGAAATACTGCCACCTGGGTCCCACCCCAGACCAAGTTGATTATTATTTCTGGGGGTTGGGGCCAGGGCATTTTGTAAAGCTTCCCCAGGTGATCCTAATGTGGGAAACAAAATAGTCAGTAGTTTTTGGGTTTCAGATCTCATGCTCACAGCTAACGACTGTTAGTTCTCTTTCCAAAAAATCCCCAGAGAATGAATCTTTTTGGTGTAGTTGGGTCCAAGGACTACTAGTGAATCCATCAGGACTGGTCAAATGTGTGGTGTCACCTTAAATATGGCAGCTCATTTGAAGCAATAATCATTCCAAAGATTGAAGATGATGTTTCTAGAAGATATTATTTTAACCCATAAAATAATATCTAATACATGACAGAAAACAACAAAATTCTGTAAGGCAATTATCCTTCAATTAAAAACTTAATTAACTAAATAAAATTTACAACAAATTTAAATTCATTAGGAAATAAATAATTGCTTATTAGGTGACTGAATGACAACATATATTACATGACATTGTCAACTACAAATTGGCACTTGCCATCTACTTCTACAACGATTGAATCGTGCTGCTGCAGCTACTGATCTTCAACACTTCCTGAAAGGAGCTCAGGGTGGAGAGCAGAAATGAGGTACTCTGTGCTCTGGAAAAACTGGCAAAACAGGTCTTCAGATAGTTATGGATTTTCAGGAGCTGATTTTATGACCCCAAGTCTTAATATCTCCTCATATCTAGAAAAGCACTGAAGTTCTTCATGGTGACCACTGTTCCTCATGACTAGCAGAAAGCTTCTGGAAACATATATGTTTGATTGCATGTATTCTCCCTTCATCAAAATCACATATACATATATACTGACCTTCCCCCACCCTCTACCTCTTTGGAGCAGTTTCTTAGAAGCTGTCTGAGGTGCTGTCTCCAGGGCTGCAGTCCTCATTTTGTCCCAAATAAACCTAACTTGCAACTCTCATGTTGTGCATTTTTTTAGGTCAACAATGTGGTCAATCAGTATGGTTAGTAAATAATGTCATAGTGTTGTGTTCAGTTAGTTTAGTTCAGTCGCTCATTCGTGTCTGACTCTTTGTGACCCCATGAATCACAGCACGCCAGGCCTCCCTATCTATCACCAACTCCCGGAGTTCACTCAGACTCACGTCCATCGAGTCAGTGATGCCATCCAGCCATCTCATCCTCTGTCATCCCCTTCTCCTCCTGCCCCCAATCCCTCCCAGCATCACAGTCTTTTCCAATGAGTCAACTCTTCGCATGAGGTGGCCAAAGTACTGGAGTTTCAGCTTTAGCATCATTCCCTCCAAAGAACACCCAGGGCTGATCTCCTTCAGAATGGACTGGTTGGATCTCCTTGCAGTCCAAGGGACTCTCAAGAGTCTTTCCAATACCACAGTTCAAAAGCATCAATTCTTCAGTGCTCAGCTTTCTCCACAGTCCAACTCTCACATCCATTCATGACCACTGGAAAAACCATAGCCCTGACTAGACGGACCTTTGTTGGCAAAGCAATGTCTCTGCCTTTGAATGTGCTATCTAGGTTGGTCATAACTTTCCTTCCAAGGAGTAAGCGTCTTTTAATTTCATGGCTGCAGTCACCATCTGCAGTGATTTTGGAGCCCCAAAAAATAAAGTCTAGGACCAGATGCCATGATCTTAGTTTTCTGAATATTGAGTTTTAAGCCAACTTTTTCACTCTCCTCTTTCACCTTCATCAAGAGGCTTTTTAGTTCCTCTTCACTTTCTGCCATAAGAGTTACTAAGACGTAATCCTACTAAGTTTTACTTTGTTTTGTTTTTTCCTTAATTCTTTAATATGTATAAAGCAATGTCAATCTTAAAAAGTTTTGTTGTTTGATCACTTAATATTAGGTCAGTTTCACTTCAGTTCAGTAACTCAGTCATGTCCAACTCTTTGGGACCCCATGAAGTGCAGCACGCCAGGCCTCCTTGTCCATCACCAACTCCTGGAGTCTACCCAAACCCACATCTATTGAGTCAGTGATGCCATCCAACCATCTCATCCTCTGTCATCCCCTTCTCCTCCTGCCCTCAATCTTTCCCAGCATCAGGGTCTTTTAAAATGAGTCATCTCTTCGCATCAGGTGGCCAAAATATTGGAGTTTCAGCTTCAACATCAGTCCTTCCAATGAACATCCAGGACTGATCTCCTTTAGGATGGACTGGTTGGATCTCCTTGCAGTTTGAGGGACTCTCAAGAGTCTTCTTCAACACCACAATTCAAAAGCATCAATTCTTCGGTGCTCAGTTTTCTTTAGAGTCCAACTCTCACATCCATACATGACCACTGGAAAAACCATAGCCTTGACTCAATGGACCTTTGTTGGCAAAGTAATGTCTCTGCTCTTTAATATGCTGTCTAGGTTGGTCATAACTTTCCTTCCAAGGAGTAAGCGTCTTTTAATTTTATGGCTCCAATCACCATCTGCAGCGATCTTGGAGCCCAGAAAAATAAAGTCAGCCAGCCACTGTTTCCACTGTTTCCCCATCTATTTGCCATGAAGTGCTGGGACCAGATGCCATGATCTTCGTTTTCTGAATGTTGAGCTTTAAGCCAACTTTTTCACTCTCCTCTTTCACTTTCATAAAGAGGCTCTTTAGTTCTTCTTCACTTTATTAGGTCAGTTTAATTCTCTTTATATACAGAAACAAACACAGGCCTAACTTTACCATATAAGCCAAAGTGTCAAGTTTCAGGGCAATAGGGCGGGGGGGCCAGGAGGAGGAACAGGAGAATAGGCACAGTGAGAATGAATTCTGAATCCTGGTGTCTTGGCATCTTGGGAGTAGTTGCTGTTAAGAAGTGTAGAAAGATATTTCCCCTTATGTTCAGGCAGTAAAATAAAGGGCAGGACAAGTTACAGAGAAGAAATTTGCCAGCAGGTAGATCTGTACTTGGGCAGAGAAGGTGTCACATTCCAGGGCTGATATTAAATAAGCCACAGGTGCCAAGACACCCCTGTCTGCCCTCTAGAAACCACTCCTGGGGCTGGGGAACTGAGAAGCATCTGGAAGAGAGACAATAGTATATGCTACCTAGCAAACATCTTCAACATTTCGTTCTACATTTAAAAATTTAAATATAAGTGTTTTGGGAAGTGTTGCTAGTGGTTACCCCTGGAAAATAGAACTGGAGAAAGAGGGACTTTCCGGCCTGCTTTATTTTTCTCTGAATTTTTATTTTTTTGTGATGGTTGTCATATAACATCTTTTAAACCCATCAGAATGGAAGTGAGTTTTTTAATAAAAAATACATTATAACCATAATGACAGAGTATAAAATTTGTATAATAACTTGGAGAAAATAATCTGTTTTTTAATATCTAATATAATTGTTGCCTTTTTTTTTTTTCCCCTGCACCCCTCACTTTGCATTCAGGAATCTTAGTTCCCGGACATCTCCCAGGCACAGAGATGGAACCTGTGCCCCTTGCATTGGAAGCACAGAGTTTTAACGACTGGACCACCAAGGAAGTCCCAATATAGTTGTTTTCTTGACTAAATAAAGTACATTGATTCTATACTAGCAGAAAAAAAAAAAAAAAGAATCACCCTGGGAGAAGGATGGCAAAGAGAATTGATATTGGACTTGATTCTGGGTTCTTTTTTTTACTTTTTTGGTGGGAAGACAACCTATAAGATGAGGAGAAAAGGATAAGAAAACCAGGAGGGGAGTGTGGAAATCCAGCTTGTCTTCCTTTGTTTTCCCTAAAGCTAGTGATGTGGCCCTTGTTACCTTCAGCTATCTAGCACCGAAAAGTAAAAGCTCTTTAGGTATTCCATGCTGTTTATAAGAAACACTGAATTTCAGTCCCTGGTGCTGAGTTCCCTGGGGATACAAACAGAACTTTCTCAGTGAAAGCCTGGCATGTTAGAAATCCATTCCTGCTTCTTTTCCTATGACTCTCTCCTGGATGAGGGGCATGGGATAAGATAGACTGTTATTATTTGTCCTATAATGCAGGAGATCTACTGTGGGAATTTAAATTCTACTGTGTATTTTAAAAATGATTATAAAAAGGCATTCAGGTACAGCAGGCCTTGTGCTCCTTTTATAAAGGTTTAAGCAAATAAGCAAACAAAGGACTGGACCGTTATTATTGAATCTGGGTCCCCAAGGCCCAATACTTCCTCTGAATACATACATATGAGCTCCTGACTTCAGTGGGAGTCATGACTCACAGCTGATTGCAGAACTTTGCCTTTGAATTCCTGCTACGGGGCTTTCAGAAAGAAAGAACATGAAAAAGGAGGGAAACGGTCTTGAATTTTATTCAAGGCTGAGTTACCGAGTTCTGTAATTCCTCGCCTCTGCCCAGTCGTCAAGCCTAAGAAGGTGCTTATTGCCCACCTCCACAACAGTGGAAGCCATATTGAAAGTTCCACATCTGAAGAAGCAGATGGATTTAGCAAACACCTTCCCACAAGTATTTTTCAGATACTTGCCTCTGTCTTGATGAGTAAAGTTTTCTTTCCAGTTGCTCTCCTTTTTGTCAGTGCCAGTTCCACTTCCAGTATTGTTCTGTTCAGGTTGCTGGGCGGCAAATGAGAAGCAGGGGAAACACAGTTCTGGGAGAGGAAGGAGGGGTCAGGGGGCCAAGACAAGCCTGGGGAACCTGACCTGGCGAGCAGAGAGACACAGATGACCTAGAGGAAAACAGTGGAGCAAGAGATAAAATAAGAGCATTCAGAGGAAAGGATTAGCGAGATAAGGAGTTCAAGGGACAAACATGAATAGAGAAAAACAAGAACGAAGGGACGTATGGATGACTAGGTAAATACTGAAAAAGAAAATACTCTCACTTCATTTTTTTTAAAGGTCTTATAAGATCTGCTCCCCTCAACTTTCTCTTGAGCACGTTTTTATTGACTCTAAGTTGGCGATGTTGTAAAATGTCAACAAATACAGACATCAGCTTCATTTTTTCTCCAGAACAAAATAGTTTGTTGATTATGTTTATTCTAACAAATATAATGGAGAGGGTTTGAGTTAGAAATTAATTTTTATGAAAGTATGACTAATTATTATGCAATAAATTCTAATTACATCTAGAGTTTCATAATCAAGAAAAAATATTAAGGTTCATGTATTAAATTTTCAAGATTTGGATATTCCTATTTAACAAAAATAGGCATTTTTTTTCTCAAAATAACCCCAATAGAATACAGTTTATTCATTCAGTCATCCAACTAATATTTACTCCTTGCTCTAAATATTGGAGACACAAAGTAGAAAAAGACATTGAGATTTATAATTTAGTAGGAAGAGGAAGATGAATCAGTGACTGCACCACACATTGGTAATCCTCCTAGGTGATGTTAGTGGTAAAGAACCCACCTGCCAATGCAGGAGACAAGAGACACAGGTTCAGTCCTTGGGAAGATCCCCTGGAGGAGGAATGGCAACCCACTCCAGTACTCTTGCCTGGAGAATCTGAGGGCTACAGTCCATAGGGTCACAAGGAGTCGGTCACGATTGAAGTGACTCAGCACATGGGGGCAGAGGGAGGGAGAGAAAATTATATTCAAGACTTGTGTGAGCATAGACTGATGGAGGATGTCAAATGAGGATCAATGCCTGAGATGGCTTCCTGAAGATGATGCTTGAGGGAGATTTATAAGAGTGACGAAAGTTGGTGTTACAGAGAAGAAAGTAAAGATGGGGGAAAGTAAAGGAAGACAAGACATGGTACTCCAAGAACAAATGTAAACATAGGGAGAATTAAATGAAGGAAGTAGTGGGAGATGAAACTGAGAGATAAACAGGAGAAGATTAGAAAGGCTTTCTGCATTAAGCAAAGGTATTCTGACTTGATCCTGAATGGTGTGAGAGACTATTTAGAACATTACACATCCGATTGATCTGAGCAGGTATATGTTTTAGAGAATTCATCTGAAGCACAGTGAATTGAAAAGGGCTAGACTAGAGGCAAGGAATCCAGTTAGGAGGTTGCTGCAATAATTCAGGAGGATAGTGGTTTGCTTAGAGAATTACCATAGATTTAGAGGACATAGACAGATTTGAATATATTTAAGAGTTACTACTAAGTCATTTCAGTCGTGTCCGACTCTGTGCGACCCCATAGACGGCAGCCCACCAGGCTCCCCCGTCCCTGGGATTCTCCAGGCAAGAACACTGGAGTGGGTTGCCATTTCCTTCTCCAATGCATGGAAGTGAAAAGTGAAAGTGAAGTCGCTCAGTCGTATCTGACTCTTAGCGACCCCATGGACTGCAGCCCACCAGGCTCCTCCATCCATGGGATTTTCCAGACAAGAGTACTGGAGTGGGGTGCCACTGCCTCCTCCGAAAATATTATATCTAGATAGACACAATACACTGAGAGTTTCATCTCTTGGTAGTGGGATTAGGAGTGGTGGAGGGATCCAAGTTTTCATGTCTGGGAATCTGGGTAGATGGCAGTATATTCATCAAATTAAGGTGAAATTTTAAAAACAGAATTCAAAATATATGGAACCTAGGAGGAGGAGCAAGTTTTAAAGGAAACTATTTGCCTTAAGGCCAATGAATTGAAAAGCAACTAAGCTCAGGATAACAGTAGAAGCTGGAACTCCGGGAGACAAGATGTGAGGGTTGAAAGAGATGAGTTCTTGAAAGAGGCTGGGAAGTTAAGTGCCATCACAAAAGTACAGGAAGGAGTGAGTTTCTACCTGAGGTGGTGAATAGTGGCTCATGTCAGAGACAGATCAAGTCACATAATTACAAACATCCAGTGGGGTGGTTGTAAACTTAAGAATAGGAGTGCAGACTCTTTTTTCAAAAAGCTTCACCTGTGAAAGAGAAGTGATTGTAGGCAAGGGATTTCTCATTATCATCATCATTATTATGACTACTACTACAATGATGAAAGAGACTTAAGGATGTTTATATGCAAAGAGGAAGTAGTAGGGGAGGAACTAGAGATTCAGTTAACAGAGAGAATGATGGATGAAACAGAGTTCTTTCGAACAGCGGAGAGGGGGAATATGTATCTTACCAATGCCCTGAGACTTCCCTCATAGCTCAGTTGGTAAAGAATCTGCCTGCAATGCAGGAGACCTGGGTTCGATCCCTGCATTATTAAGATCCCCTGGAGAAGGGAAAGGCTACCCACTCCAGTATTCTGGCCTAGAGAATTTCATGGACTGTATAGTCCATGGGGTTGCAAAGAATCAGACACGACTGAACGACTTTTGCTTTCACTTTTAATGCCCTGTACAACTCTAAGGGGCACAACACATGTTGTCTTTTATGATAAATAAATGTGAATTTAGTCAACTAAAGCACGGTTCTAGGAGTTTCCATTTATGCAGAATACAACTTGTGTCTCCAGAGTTACGCATGGCTGGCAACCCTGGAAATGCACAGCATACATGGAGGAATTGCTCAATTCACCTTTATTCCCCTGAGTGACAGTTAAACTGCATCTAACCCATTGAAGCTCTTCATACTGAGATTAAGGGTAACTATTAGGTGCTCACACTATTTGACAAGTACAATTGACAAAGAAGTAGAGCTTAGTGTTCTGTCTTACTAACCCAATTATCTTTCAGTACCATTCAACACATATTTATTGAGCACTCCTATGCCTCACTCAGTAGTATGCTGGGTTTTAAGGAATGCAGAAAAGATGCTAAACAGTCAGTAGCCTCAAACTAATTATAACCTGGTTTGAAAGACAAAATATATCTACTCACTCAAACTGTTAGGAGATACTGCAAAATAATGTGTGAGCGAAACAAGCGCTAAAGGTTAAAAGAGTTTCATTTAATTGAAAGAAAAGGAAATTTAAGATCATCTTGTTTACTGGTTTTCAAACTGTGCTTCCTGGAACCCTGGGGCTTCGTGGCGTTGCTGCAGGAGTTTCACAAAGAATGATGTATTCTCTGCCAAACACTGAAGATTTAAATTGCTCCTGGAGGTTCACCACGGCAATGTTTGTAATAACAAAAAATTAGAAACAAACTAAATGTCTTTCAATAGGGGTCTAAGTAAATTATGCTGCCTTCATACAATAGCATACTAAATAGCTGCTTTTAAAGGAAAAAGAAATCTGTATGTATTGTTAGAGAAAGATGTTCAAGATCTATAATTGAGTGGAAAATGTAAGTTGCAGAAAAATATGCACAGTGTAATCCTGTGTGTATAAAACAAGAGATATGTGTGTGTACATGCATGAATATAGATGTGTATACCTTGTTTATACATTAAGTATTATTTCTGGAAAGATACTATGTATTGAGAGTTTTATCTCTTCATGAGGCTGGGAGGCTGAGAGTGGTGTTGGGAGGAAATAGAAAATTATCAATCTAAACTAACCTCTTTATTTTATTGAGAGAAAGAGGAATTTTTTTGAGATTGAGGAAACTTTATTGAGATTGAGGAATACTGTGACTTATCCTAGGTCACACAGGCAGTATATAACTATGGACAGGAACTGTTTACAGAAGCAGTCAGTATTTCTTGCCTCTATTTCCAACATTCCCCCTCTTTCTCTACCACAATTCATCTCTCATTTATTTCCTATTCTGTACACACTAGCTTTTCTCTTTCATGTGTCCAGTTGACTCATCAAGTAGGGGTGCTCAAACTATCTATGAACTGTTGTACTGAAGAGGATTTTAGTCCTTGAAGGACCAAGTCAATCTTCTCTTTGGGCCATGGGGCAGCCAATGGAAGATACATTTAGTGTGTACTGGTTCAGTTGAAATCCCCATAGAGTTCACAGATTCCCTGGGCAACAGTGGTTCCATACCCAAGCAGGAGATGCCTCTAGGTATGATTTTGCTCTGCTGTCACTCCATGTGGGACCTTAGGTAATTTTTAGGGCTCTTCTGTGCCCAAGTTTCCACATTTGTAAACAGCAGACATTGTTTGAGCCTCTCACCTTACTCTGGGTTGCTGAGAAAATAGAATGATACAATAGACATAGGATTGTAATATTTCTTATCATCTTAGGGGGGATAATATATTATGATGGAGTCAGAATCCAAGCTCTGTCCCTCCCTAGTGTGTGGCTTTAGGCAAGTTGTATGCCTCTGTAGTGATCAATCTTTTTCTGTTAAATGACAATGATCCCCTGGTGGCTCAGTGGTAAAGAATCTGTCTGCCAATGCAAGAGACACAAATCAGATCCCTGGGTCTGGAAGATCCCCTGGAGAAGGAAATGGCAACCCACTCTAGTATTCTTCCCTGGGAAATCCCATGGACAGAGGATTCTGGCGGGCTATAGTCCATGGGTCACAAAAGAGTTGGACCTGCCTTATCAAGTGTAACAACAGCAATAACACCTAACTCTTAGAGTTACTTTCAGGCATAAATGAGATAATGGATACAAAGGGTTTAGCTCAGTGTTTGACACAGGAAGCACTCAAATGTGGTTCAGTTCAGTTCAGTTCAGTCACTTAGTCGTGTCCAACTCTTTGCGACCCCACGAATTGCACCACACCAGGCCTCCCTGTCCATCACCAACTCCCGGAGTTCACTCAGACTCACGTCCATCGAGTCAGTGATGCCATCCAGCCATCTCATCCTCTGTCATCCCCTTCTCCTCCTGCCCCCAATCTCCATTAGAATGGACTGGTTGGATCTCCTTGCAGTCCAAGGGACTCTCAAGAGTCTTCTCCAACACCACAGTTCAAAAGCATCAATTCTTTGGTGCTCATCTTTCTTCACAGTCCAACTCTCGCATCCATACATGACCACTGGAAAAACCATAGCCTTGACTCGACGGACCTTTGTTGGCAAAGTAATGTCTCTGCTTTTGAATACGCTATCTAGGTTGGTCATAACTTTCATTCCAAGGAGTAAGCGTCTTTTAATTTCATGGCTGCAGTCACCATCTGCAGTGATTTTGGAGCCCCCCAAAATAAAGTCTGACACTGTTTCCACTGTTTCCCCATCTATTTGCCATGAAGTGCTGGGACCAGATGCCATGATCTTCGTTTTCTGAATGTTGAGCTTTAAGCCAACTTTTTCACTCTCCTCTTTCACTTTCATCAAGAGGCTTTTGAGTTCCTCTTCACTTTCTGCCATAAGGGTGGTGTCATCTGACTATCTGAGGTTATTGATATTACTCCCAGCAATCTTGATTCCAGCTTGTACTTCTTCCAGCCCAGCGTTTCTCATGATGTACTCTGCGTATAAGTTAAATAAGCAGGGTAACAATATACAGCCTTGACGTACTCCTTTTCCTATTTGGAACCAGTCTGTGGTTCCATGTCCAGTTCTAACTGTTAGTTTTTTACTATTTCATTGTTGTTACCTTTTACAATGTTATTTGGTGTGTGTTTGGATCTATCCGTAGAAGGTCACTTCAACCTTGTATCATTTTATAGTCATTTATATTATTCCAGATTCTCCCGTGAACATTAAGCAAACCAAGAAATCCATTTTATGTCAAGAAATCAAGCTATTACTTCTGTTCAGTTATGTAAGTATTTATTTTTATTAAGCAACTATCATGTGCAAGATTCCAGCTAGGCTTTGTGGATATAGAATGAAAATGATACTGTCCTTGCTCTCAAAATGTTTTGATTCCAGTGGGTTCATCTGTCATTCTCAAACTCAAGTGATGGTTCCTGGCCCAGGCAAAACTAATGGTATACCTTGTAGACACAGGATGAAGCATAGCCATGGCAGCAACAATTGATTTGCAGGCCACAGGGGTGGCGTGAATTATATAACTCAGATTTTCTCCAACTTTTTGATTTCAGGATCTTCTTACATTCTTAAAAAGTATTGAGGATCCTAATGAGCTTTCTAAAATATGGGTTAGAGTTAGGAAACTGGACAGACTCTTGCAAAATAATGAAACTGTACCACTATCTTATACCATCCACAAAAATTAACTCAAAATGGATTAAAGATTTTAAGACCTGAAACTGTAAAATTCCGAGACGACCAGGGGGTTAACTCCTTGACATCTATCTTGGCAATGATTTCTTTCTTTTTTTTTTAAATTTTGGCACCAAAATCAAAGGTAACAGAAGTAAAAATAAACAAGTGGGACCACATCAAACTAAAAAACCTGCACAGCAAAGGACCGTCAAGAGAATTAAAAGGCAACCTATGGAATGGGAGAAAATATTTGAAAATCATATATCTGATAAGGGGTTAATTTCCAAAATATATAAAGACATAAATTCCAGTAACAAAACAAACAAAAAACCCAAACAATCTAATTAAAAATGAACAGAGAACTGAATAGACAGTTTTCCAAAGAGGACACAGAAATGGCCAAAAGGTACATGAAAAGGTGCTCAACATCACTAATTGTTAAGGAAATGCAAAGCAAAACCACAATGAGGTGATATCACGCCTGTTAGAATGGCAGTCAAGAAGTGGACAGAGGATAACAAGTGTTTGGTAAGGGAATTGGAGAAAGAGGAACTCGTGCCCTATCAGTGGGAATATAAATTGTTGCAGCCACTGTGAAAAATGGTATGGAGGTTCCTCAAAAGATTAAAAACAAAACCATGATACAGCAATTTCACTTCTGGGTATACACCCAAAGGAAATGAAAACAAGGTGTATGAGGAATATCCATCGATAGAAAAATGGATAACGAATATGACACACACACAGTGGAATATTATTGAGAAAGGAGAAAAATTCTGACAGACCATAGATGACCTCGAGGGCATTATGCTAAGTGAAATAGGCCAGATAAAGACACATATCATATGAAATAAATATGTGGAATCTGAATAAAAAGTCACAGTCATGGAAACAGAGAGTAGAAAAGTGGCTACCACCTGGAGGGACAGAGGAGATAGGGAGAGGTTGGTAAAACAGTTTAAACTTTCAGCTATAAAATGAATAACATCTGGGGATTTGATGTATAACATAGAGACTATAGTTGATAACATTGCATTGTATAACTGAAATATACTAAGAGAATAGAACTTAAATGTTCTCACCAAAAAAAGAAAAAGGAAAAAAAAAGGATAAATATGTGAGGTGATGGAAATGTTACTTAACTTGGTAGTAGGAAGCCTTTCATGATGTATATAAGTATCAGAGGATAACAATTTTTAATATCTTAATATATTTTAATATCTTGCAGTTTGTCAATTATATCCCAATAAAAATGAAATAAAATAAAATATAAAATAGTGTTATAGTTATTGTTGTTAATTGTATTAAAAATTAAAGCAGAACCATTTTAAATATTTATTTTAAATAACGTTAATTATTATTCATATCAATATATTAAATTGTCTATTAATTAAAATTTTAAATTATTAAAAATAAGAATAAACTGATTACATGTTAATAAAAACAATATTTTTGAAAAATAATTTATAGCTATGGCTGTTATAGAACAGATGATAACTTATTGAGTTTAACTTATCTTTGGAGAAAAGGAAAGTGAAAAAATGACTTATTCCATGATGGTGAATAGACTCTTCTAGCAGTGGTACCAGGATGACTATCTATGACGTGTGATTCAGTCATATGTATACCCATCCAGACATCTTTGTGGCTTAGGTTTTGAGGCTATCAATCTTATCCCAACCTCACACTGTCCTTTTTGTCTCTGTCATTGAGAATTGACTGTTCAAGGATGTTCCTAAGGGATGAAGGTTATATGTTGAGTAATGGAGAAAGAACCACTTGGAAATTCTGACATTTGGGTTTTTCCAGCCAAAGACGTTGGATGAGACATTATTAAGAGCCATAAATGTAGGCTGAGACAGAGCATAGCCTTAGCACCACACAGGAAGAGAGAGGGGATTAGCTTTCTAAACTTCCACTTTTATTAAAAGTAGTTCAACAACCAAATCCAAACATTATATTGCCACTCTTGCTTCTTGTCAGTTAGTCTTACTTTGCTCAAAACACTGTGAGTTTCCTGAGCCTGAACATCTTTCTCATAATTCTACTCTTTCCCTTTCTCTTGACCATAATATTTAACTCGGTGTTAAATACTTAGCTGGTCTAACTTATCCAAAGTGAAAGCCATCATCTTCTTTCTGAAATCTGTTTTCTTCTCTATATCCCAATAGCTATGTATAGTATCATCATTTCCCCAGCTATCAAGAATGGAAAAACATAGTCATCTTTGATTTTTTTCTCCTTCTCTCTGCCAGTTCTAGTTTTACAAAAAGTCTGAACACGATGAGGTAGAAACATGTAATGATTTTGCAGTTCACTGCTTTCAACAATGTTCTGCTGATCTTCCCTTCTCTCTCCGTTAAAACATCCTCAGCTGATCACACAGCCTTTGGTTACTTTCTGTAGCCCAGAACTGACTCATTTTCAGTTACCTAAAAGTCTAATCCAGGTCAAATCAAACCTTTACTTTTGTTTCTGACTCATATTGCGTCACCTATCCTACACATCAAGTTTGCCCCAGATCTGGAGTGACCTCAGCTGGAGGGTCTGGCCCCAAGTTGGGAGCCTCTTACCATTTCTAAGTGGAATCTTAGGACTTTGATAATTAGTGAATGGCTGTGTGTCTCCTCTTCATCCCTTTCCATGTTGAAATCCTTATTGAGATTATCCTGCTCTTGTGTCTTTACAGTGTATTAGGTGTGTAGGGGGAAAAACTCATTATTCCATGTATAGGTCTTTGGATCAAAACGGACATCATCTAGACCTAATGTAGAGAGTATCACAAGGTCTTGAACTTTGAGCCTAGTCTCATAAATAGATAGGAATTTTGGATTGTCTCTTTTGGGGACAGTATAAATACAGGGTGCAGAAAGGAGAGAATGGTATTATGCTATCAAAGGGGTAAAGGGTGACAGAATGTATTCTTTTTTAAAAAAAATTTTATTGGAGTATAGTTGATCTACAACGTTGTGTTAGTTTCAAGTATACAGCAAAGTGAATCAGTTGTGCTTGTACATATATACTCTTTTTTTAGGTTCTTTGCCCATATAGGCCACTACAGAGTACTTAGTAGTGTTTCTACTACTTAGTACTTAGTGGGTGTTATTTAGTAGTATTTAGTAGTGTTCCCTACCGTAGGTTGATAGATTGTATTCTTGCTCACAATATTTGCTGTTCCTCCCTCAGGAAAACTACACACGCCTGCCCAGTGACCTCAGGTTTGCCCATGTGACTTACCATGGACAACAAAATAAGGGCCAATGTGGTACATGCCATTTTTGAACAGAAGAACCAAAATACCTAAAATCACGATACCCAGACCCCAGAGTGAAGAGAACTCCTAGCAGAGCCCCAGTAGAGCCCCATCAGACCTCAGCCTATATGTAATGTGAACCAAGAATGGGTTTGGTGCCATGAGCTACCAACACGTGGGGGATGTTTGTTATCACTTATAACAGCTAAACTTGCTAGGCCTAAATGGCTTGCTAAATCCTTAAATGGCTTGCTTGCCTTGTGTTTCCTCTCCTCCTCAACCTTTGATTATTAAGGCCACTTAGTTGAAACTGGATGGACTTTCCTTTGAATCCTTGCTCCACCACGATTTATCTGTGTGATCTTGGGCAACTTACTTGACCTCTCCTCTCATCAGGCCATCTTAAAAATGAAGCAAAGGATATTAGGATATTATTTTGATTAGAGAATTAATATCTCATCCATGTCTGGCATAATATAAGCACTGGATAACAGTTTTCTACTCAACTCTATTTTTTCACCCAAAAGGAGGGTAGAATTCATCATTGAATTAATTTTTTTATTTTTGTTGTTCTTGGAATTTCCCAGGAACACTTCTAGTTTCTGTTTTTTACTTCAAAGATTTAAGAAATATGGTTACTATTTCCAAATATATGCTATTCTTACTAGTAGGAGATTTAACTTAGGCTGTTCTCCTCCTCCACCTCTGAAGCCTCTATGCACTTTATTTGTAATTTCACAATATAATAAAGCTACAGGCTTTTGTATTTAAGTCTCATCATCATCCCTGTATGCTATATTCTAAGTTCTATGAAAGCAGAAACTATATTTTACTGCTGATACCTGTGCAGGACCTAGAATACTGTCATATATGACAGTTCACAAAATCAGTAAATAAATGGTGAAATTAGTTTAAGATTATTTGGGGGTGTGTGTGTGCGCTCAGTAACTTCAGTGTGTCCAACTCTTTGCAATCCCTTGGACTGCAGCCTGCCAGACTCCTCTGTCCATGGGATTTTCCAGGCAAGACTACTGGAGTGGATTGCCATGCCCTCCTCCAGGGGTCTTCCTGACCCAGGGATCAAACTTGAGTCTCCTGCAATGCAGGAAGATTCTTTACCCACTGAGCCACCTGGGAAGCCCTTAAGGCTATTTGAGTACAGAGATTTTTCTATGAGTATGTGCCCCACTGATCTATCAAAATAGAAGTTTTATGTCTCAGTCTTCCATAGACAGACCTTCTTGGAAGAGGCCTGACCAATTCCCTTCACAAATTATGGCATGTGTCTGAATGAGGCATGCAGAGCAAAGGCTCTTATTTGAAATATTTTCTCATGGTTAGAAAATATCATTTGGAAACTTAAAAGCTGTAGACTGTTTTTTAAAAATAAATAAAAAATTTTGAATTGTACATTGCTTTTGTTTTTAACCAAACTGAAGTTCCTAGCTGACTTCTGTTTGTTTGTTTTCTCTGGGAACCAAGTAGCTGTACTACACCCAAGCGTGTATCATTTCACGACAATGACTCAGAAAGCAGTACAGATGTCAAGGCTTACCTAGTCCCTAAAAAATGCCTACCATGCAGGAAATGAAATAAGGTTCCTGGACTCAGCAGAAATGGGGTGAGGATAAAGAGGCTGCTTTGAATTTGTGGGCTTTCCCAAACTGCTTTGGAAATATCTCATGCAAATCCAAATAGTATCTGGGTCACAGATAGTTTTTGACCAGTAACTTCTGAATATACTTTTGGTCTTCTAATATATATAGAGGTAGTGGGCTTATTTGGAAGATAAAATAATTTGAATAATTTAGATAGTTTGATACCTTTCTACCAATGAGGATCTTTTTTCCTAACTGTGTCATTCTAGGAACAATTTTCAAGGCCAAAATTTTATTGTGCTGAACAACAAATAAAATCCAGTCATCTAGTGCTTTTACCAACAACTTAAATATGCATGACCTATTGTTTCTGAATATGTCTTTTTGTGCCTATATATATATATACACACACATATAACAATTTAGTCCAGCTTTTTAACCAAGAAACAGCTTGCTTAAAACATGAATTGTATCATTGTATTTGACAAAACATTCAGTCTGTAACTCATTACTTTAGAAGCCTGTCAAAAGCTATTTAGAAACTTTCTCTTTAGTTTTGGTAATAACAAACCAAAAGTACCTAGAATTCTATGGGACATAGACTGTCAGGAAATGTTGAATGTACCATTTTGTGGGGGAAAGCAGAGACTTTTACAAGAAGACTTCAATATGCAAATAGAGAAAAGTTTAAAATATGCAAATTAAAAAGATTTAAGAATGGGAAGGATTTAAGAAGAGAGAAATCAACATGCAAAGAAAATTATTTCATACCTCACTTTGACACCCTGGCTTGGATACTATTCTGAAAATGGGGTTGTTAAATGTCTGCCATGACAGAGAAGTTTTTTCGGGGGAAATCCCAAAGATGACCACAGCCTAAAAATGCACAGCTTAGAGGGGAGTTTCCAATGGACTTGGCCATTGGCCAAGCCCCAGGTCATTCATTCAAATTACTCCCCACAGTACAACTAAATGCTTGCCCTGGTCTAGCATGGCACTTATGCATAGAAAATAGGAGTTAGCACAAGGAATCCTCCAGCAAGAGAAATGAACAGTGAAGGAGAGAGCTTGAGTCTTACTCAAGGACCTCAACTAATATACTGTTGAAGATTATCAGCTCTTACTGAATTTGAATCTACATGTTATAGCTTGCTCACTGGGGGCTCCGGTAAAAACCAGCACCAACAAATGACTACAAGATCGTTTGTCATACAATACAGTTTTTCTCTTTTTCTAATTTGTGGGGAAGGTGAAGAACCATCTGTAGGCATCTTTTATATAAGCAATAGGCATACAGAAAGTGAAGAGGAGAAAAAAAAAATAAACTTTCAGACTACACATCATGACATTTTGACACTGAGTACTTTATTGACATTTTAGTTCCCACCATCACATTTCAAGTCAAGTATAGAAGTGTTTTATCCAGTAACAACAGAGAAAACGGAGCAA
The DNA here is from genome assembly GCF_029378745.1 of Bos indicus. Taxonomy (NCBI): domain Eukaryota; kingdom Metazoa; phylum Chordata; class Mammalia; order Artiodactyla; family Bovidae; genus Bos; species Bos indicus. Next base: position 52,334,281 of record NC_091761.1, on the reverse strand, counting down.
GAATGGGGCTTGGAGTCTGATGGACTTGAGCTTAAATACTGCTTCTGATTATGGGCAAATCATTGAAACTTTGTGAGCCTTGGTTTCCTCATCTTCAAGATAAAAATGAATGCTAATACTTTTCTCTTTCAATTATGAGATTGAATGATCTGAATTAGAGAACCAGACTACATCTCTCAAAGACATGGAATCTGACTTTTTTTTTTTATGTTCCCAATGGTTGGCAAAGAGTAGACATTTATAAACATTTAATGAATGAATGAACAAAATGACATAGTAAAGCATTAGTAGGTACAGGCCTGGCTCAATAAATGTAAGTGCTCAACAAATATTGCTTTTCTCTGGGTAAGGTAGCAGTGTGATTACTTGCAAAGTGAAGCATGAGATATTAACTCATTCCCTCCACACGAGGACTTGAATTTTGACCTAGATGAGAATAAAAGAGGCAACATTGCCAAATATAGAATTGCCATTTGAGGGGAAATGTAAGGAAGAACAAACTTTGTCATGACAGAATCTTTTGCATAAGTGAGATATCATTTTTTTCTGCTGAATTCTGCAGTTTGACCATGGGGATGCAATTGTATTCTTTCAGTAATTATTTATTTCTTTATGCAAACATCTAGTTTTTTGGAGAATTTGTTCAAAGTAAACATACCTCAAAATATTCTCCTGAATTAGACTGTTATTTGCCATAGTTTTCATGTGAAAAGTCTGAGCAGATTATTAAATTGGAGTCACCTATCTGTCATTCAATATTCTAGCAATTTAAAAATCATGAAATTTAAATAAATGTTTAGATGATTATTTCCATACATGTGATTATTGTATTTGTTATATTATACACAATGGGCTTAATTTTTCATTTCATTGTGAAGGATACTGTTATTATAACTTAAGCCATGTAATTTTCTTTCTTTTTTTTTTTTTTTGGCCAACAAAAACACTGAGAAAAATAACATTTCCAGCATACATCAGAATTACTTTGAATATCTGTTTATAAATTATGTTAAGAATAAGAGTATAAAAAGTATCATATAAATGACATAAGGGGGAGTGAATGCATGAATTGAATTTTATTTATATAGGAGTTTCTTTTCAAGTAATCTATACAGGAAAGGATGAGTTAATGTCATTTTCCTGAAGTTATGCTCTCATTCTTGAAGACATACTTCGTGTTAGCAATCTCAGGGCTTGCTTTTTAGTAAGTCAAGACGTCACTGGAGTAATCATAAATCTCTATACATGATGGAAATTTTGAGTTAATTGGCATTACAAATTCTTGGTGTGATAACTCAGGACTGGCATTGATGAGTATGACTTTTTCAAGACAGACAAGCATGAACTATAAGAATGAATTGTATATCCAAGATGTATACCCCTGTGCTCCGACTACAAAATTTAAATGTTACTAAATTCACAGAAAGTTCCTGAGTGAACCTAAACGGGGGGTGAAGGCAGATTCATTGAACAAGAAAAGGCAACATGTAAGAGTATAAAAACTCAAAATCAAGAGGAAAAACATGAATTATTTTGAGCAGAAATGGTGAAGAACTAATATAATCTTCCACATCAGAGCAACTAAGTATTTTGGGCTATCTTCCATTATAAATAGTAAAATACAGAGCAGATGATAGATTTATTTTTTTAGGGCACAGATTTATAGCTTTTAATTCAGAATCTAGAAAAATGAACCAGGAGATGGGCACATTTTTCTGACTCATGAAAGGGAAACTGATGACTTCACTCAGCCTTAGAAGTTATAACTTTAAGATCTGTAAAGCTTTCCTTTGACTAATAATATAGACACATTCCATAGATTTTATTGGTGTCACACTTTCACATCTTCACCTTGGGAACATGGTATATATAAATCCCTATTATCATAGATAAGAGCAATAAAAGACCATTGATGATGTTTGGACTTTTAGCCACTATAGTTTTTGAATGAGAACTCTGCAATTATTATAACAGCTTTGTTCCAAGGAAAAGGTGATCATAAATAACACAATGGGCCAAGACCCAAGCTCTCCATAGATCTGGACTTACTTTTACTACTACAAGGCACAGGACTTGTATTTGAAGAATATAGAATCCTTTTGTGCATGCTTATGGATCACAATAAACTGTGAAAAATTCTGAAAGAGATGGGAATACCAGACCACCTGACCTGCCTCTTGAGAAACCTGTATGCAGGTCAGGAAGCAACAGTTAGAACTGGACATGGAACAACAGACTGGTTCCAAACAGGAAAAGGAGTACGTCAAGGCTGTACATTGTTACCCTGTTTATTTAACTTATATGCAGAGTACATCATGAGAAACGCTGGGCTGGATGAAGCACAAGCTGGAATCAAGATTGCTGGGAGAAATATCAATAACCTTAGTTGGAGATGACACCACCCTTATGGCAGAAAGTGAAGGAGAACTAAAGAGCCTCTTGATGAAAGTGAAAGAGGAGAGTGAAAAAGTTGGCTTAAAGTTCAACATTCAGAAAACTAAGATCATGGCATCTGGTCCCATCACTTCATGGCAAATAGATGGGGAAACAGTGGAAACAGTGGCTAATTACTTTTTGGGGCTTCAAAATCACTGCAGATGGTGATTGCAGCCATGAAATTAAAAGATGCTTACTCCTTGGAAGGAAAGTTACGACCAACCTAGATAGCATATTCAAAAGCAGAGACATTACTTTGTCAAAAAAGGTCCGCCTAGTCAAGGCTATGGTTTTTCTAGTGGTCATGTATGGATGTGAGAATTGGACTGAGCACTGAAGAATTGATGCTTTTGAAAAGACTCCTAAGAGTCCCTTGGACTGCAAGGAGATCCAAACACTCCATCCTAAGAGAAATCAGTCCTGAAAATTCATCGGAAGGACTGATCCTGAAGCTGAAACTCCAATATTTTGGCCACCTGATGCGAAGAGCTGACTCATTTGAAAAGACCCTGATGCTGGGAAAGATTGAGGGCAGGAGGAGAAGGGGACGACAGAGGATGAGATGGTTGGATGGCATCACCGACTCAATGGACATGTGTTTGGGTGGATTCTGGGAGTTGATGACGGACAGGGAGGCCTGGTGTGCTGCGGTTCATGGGGCTGCAAAGTCAGACACGACTGAGCGACTGAACTGAACTGAACTGATACACATGGATAATGAAGCCTTCTCCCACTGATCACATTAATGTGATTTCTTATATTTTAGGAAGAGGCTTCATTTCAATTCCTATGACAGTCTCCAGTTCCTTATTGGCAATAGAAGTCCTACCAAAGTCAGCCTGTTCCCCTGGGGCAGTGGTAGTGTGCTAAACCTCAGCCAACTACTTACTGTCAGGGGCCACAGCATCTTTGTTTATCATTTCCCACTCGCCTTGCCACAAAGCCCTGGTTTAAGGAATTGCACCCTAAGTGGCATCCAAATTATACTGTTGTAGCAGATACTCTTGTGCTTTGCCCAGATCCACTCTTTTGGGTTGACATTCCTGCTACAAACTGCACTGAGTACCCCCAGATTTATATGTTGAAGTCGTAACTCCTAATATGGTGGTATCTGGAAGTGGGGCTTTGGGAGTTAATTAGGCTTAGATGAGATCATGAGAGTGGGTGACTCCACCATGGGATGTCTTCTTATAGGAAGAGGAAGAGGATTTGCTCTCTCTGTCTGCCATGGTAACACAGTGAAAAGGCAGCTGTGTGCAAGCCAGGAAGAGGGTTCTCACTGAGGGACCAAACTGGCCAGCACCTTGATCTTAGACTTTCCAGCCTCCAAAACAAAATTCCTATTTCTAAGCCAGCCAATCCATGGTATTTTGTTATGGCAGCCCAAACTGGCTAATATAGCATCTATTCCTCAGCTACTGTGAAAATCAACAGCTGAGGTTCACAGTTGTGTCCCTCACTGAGCACTGCTTGGCCCGAGGTTACAACCCTTTCTAAATAGAAGGCCAAGGGCAGAATGGGGAGCTACAAAGATTCAGCTCTTTTGCCTAATTTTGTGAAACTCCCAGTGGCCATCGCAGCCTCCCCTGAAGGATTAGACAAAAACTCAATCGCAAGCAGAGTGCTGGCCAACTCCTTCCTTTCTCTAATCTGCCTTCCTCACTTCCATGCAGGTCTCTCCCCTGAGATCACTTTCCAGTGAACCTTCTGCACGGCACTCATTGACTCAGAGTCTGTTTCCAGGGAATCCTATTTAAGCTAGCTATGATCCAGTAGTTGTGAATAGTATCACTTCTTATCAACTTTTAGTGTTCTGCCTCACCCATCAGAATCCTAAGCAAAAAAGTTATTCTGGTTACTTGTTAACAGCAAAAGTTATTTGCTTCATCCTAGGCTAAAAAGTTGACAAAAAATCGTGGAATCAGTCCTTCATCTTAGAAATCTAGGACTCTTTCTTCTTGCCTAGTCTTCTTTTCTCAGTATCTAGTTCTCTCTTGCTTTAGGCTCTTAACCCACCTCTACCCATCTGCTTCATGTACCAATAAAGTGGCAACTACTTTCTTCTCATCAAATCCTCCATCATCAGATAATGCTCTCATCTAGGCCTCAAGGTGGACATTTGAGTCAACCAATTCACAAGTGTACAAGTGAAGTAATAGATAACTGGTTTTTGCCAGGTTATTTCTGTGAAGGGCCTTTTCTGTTTCTTCTTTTCTCTTTACTTCCATCCTTCCCTCTCTTTCCTCCATCCCTCCCTCCCTTCTTTCTTTTCTTTCTTTCAAAATGTGGGAATGGGAGATTTCCAAGGACAGAGACACCGAATAGCATGCTAAGGCATCTGAAGTGTTAGCCACCAGCTAACTCCACACTACTATTTTTTCTTTATATTTTATCCTTTTCAAAATTTCTTCTTTTGTCTACTTCTGAATCCAACATTTCTCTAAAAGCACTATATTTTTTCCCAATGGTGCTCTTGAAAGCAATAGTGAAGGTTCAAACAGAGAGCAGGCAAGAAGCAATGTGACTGGGAATTGGGCCATGTCTACCAGTGCTGTGTTCCCTTAGATGCCTATTTATCTAACTTCCCTGGTGATGGTTGACCTGTCTTCCCCAGACTGGATGCCATGCAAAGTCATGTTCAGAGAAACTCCAGTCCAACTTTAGGATCCACAAGGATAGTATAGATATTTATTATAAGTAAAGAGGTAAAATGAGTTTTACAGTATGCATCACACAAAAAATTTCTGAAGAGTCATTAGGCTTCTCTGCATCTCCCTAAAATCTCCTCCTACATGTGTCTCCCCTCTCTACTCCAATGTAGTCCCCTCACTGTTTTGCCGACATAGCTTTGGCCCTTTGCCTACACTGCATCTTCATTTTCTACCCTCCCCAAGTGGGCCTGCTCTGCCTGGCTCCCTGGAAAGGGATATGTGGTCTTTGGCTCTGCCTTTTTCCCTGTGAGAATTCACATGCTTTCTTCCCCAGAAATTCTGCTGAATAACATTCCCATTGCTATCATACAACTAACTGACCCACTGACTCATCCACAGAGTACAGCACCACAGGAATCTGACAGACAAAAATAGCCATGTCCTTCTCTAGGGCCAGGAATCATAGCTGCAAGACAGGAAAGAGAAAGGGAGAGAGTTCAAGTCTGATTAGTTCTTTCAGATGAGTGAAGATATCTTTAGCTTTTTAAAAGGAAATCCTTACCCCACCTCCCTTTTATTTATAAAACATCAGGTACATAGTAGGTATTCATTTCATGGGCTTCCCTGATGGCTCAGCAGTTAAGAATCCACCTGCAATGCAGGAGACACAGGAGCCGCAGTTTCGATACCTGGGTCAGGAAGATCCAGGGCATGGAGTAGGGCATGACAACCCATGCCAGTATTCTTGCCTGGAGAATCCCATGGACAGAGGAGCATATCAGGCTGGGGTCCATGGAGTCGCAAAGAGTCAGACATGACTGACATGTACTCACTTCTTATTGTTTATCGAATATCATTCTGCAAAAAAGACAAAATGAAGAGATTTCTACCTAATCTCAAGTAGACTTTATGTAAATTTTTGAAATCTTGTGAATTCCCTTAAAACTTATCCCTAATCAAATATATTTACAGAAAAAATAAGCAAATATGGGATTATCTACCATGTTGTGTTATTTGGACTATTGCTACTGGCTAGTTATGAGTTGACTGTACTAATAAAAATCTAAAATAAATTCAAGATCAAAATCAAGATAGAGGGAAGAGGAGTAACATTTGTTGAGGATACGCATTAAAGCTAGCTGCTGTCCACATGTACTACTTCATTTATATTGCAGTAAATCTCGGAAGGATGTGCTGTTGTCTCATTTTTTGAATGAGGAAACTGAGGCTCAGAGTGGTAATGTAACTTGCCCAGGGTCACACGAACAAAAGCAATAAGGTGGACTTGCACTCAGATCTGTCAGGCTCCCAAGTCTGTGATCTTTATCCACTACAACACGCAGCCTTTTGATTCTGGATTTTATTCTACTTCGGGGAGTTGTCTTGGGCTTACTCTAGCTATTTTGTAGATGATGAAGAGTCATTTCTGTCTAGTTAAGCCTTAAACACCAAAGAACAAAGTACATCATATTTCTACATATGAAAAGCCATTTGGAGTGTAGTGTAGAGGACTGTCGTTTCTAAGCACTCTCACACATAGTAATGGCTGACCCAGTACAAGAATCTAACACAAATTGCCAGAGTCTTATTTATTATATTGTACGCAAGCCAGAAAACCTAGAAATCCAGTTCGGTATTGGCTTTCCAACTCCTGAGCTGAAAGGGAGCCAGGTAAAGCAAGCTGCCTTTCTCATTGTGTTTTTTCCAGAGGCCCCAAGCTAAGGCATCAATCACATTCGCCCCTTTATTCCAACTTGAGTTGTAAAGTGTGAGAGTGTGATTCAGCCCCTCTTGTTTAATGTCTACTATTTTATTCTACTACCTCATTCTTTTTTTTTTTTTTTTCTTTTTGTTCCACTTTTAGCTCAAGTTTCTGGGCATATAAAAATAAAATGTAAAATGTGATAGGTGCATGCTTTAGTGATTTACAGAGGTGGATTCCAACTTCCTTTTAAGGCCAGAACTATGGATTTTGCTTTTGTTTTATTGTTTCTTATCTATCCAACTGGGCTGTAAGTTTCCTTTAGGACAGGATCCAGGTCTCATTCATCTTTGTAGCCTCCTCTCTCTCTCCCCAGAGAGTGGCTTTTCCCAGTATCTTACACATTGGAGACCTTCAATAAATGCTTATTGAAATATATGTGTGAATAAATGCAGACGATAGAGGCATAGCGTTCTATTTTTGTCCAGTGCCATAAAAGGTAGTGACTGTGTCTCAATGGTTTAAAAACTTTTGTTGTGGTCTAAATAAATTTGAATTGTTTCTTTCAAAACTGGCTAAGGCTGCTGTGTCATTTAGGATGCTTTTAGCGGCAAGTAACAGAATAACCAACTAAAAGCAACTTAAGGAGTAAGACTAGATGAGATGACAAGACAGCAGGTCTGGAGGAGGTGTGCCACACAAACAGGATCATCAAGGACCCAGGTTCTTGGCATCCTCTGATTTTGCTTCCCGAGTGTCTCACTGTCACCAGATGGAGATGGATGCTTCATATCCAAACATCTTGTCTTCCTAGAATTTATTTCAAGGTAGGAAAGAAGAGGCAGAAGAGGATTTCTTGACATATTTTCCCTTTTTGTCAGCATACTTCCCTTTTCCTCTTATTGACTAGCCAGGATCACTTGCTCATTTTATACCACTGCCATCAGGTGAACAGAATTGCCACATACTATGATTGACTTGGACAAGTCATGGTTCATCCACTAGGAATTAAGGAGGGTTATACCTTTTCTTCTTCATGGGTCACTGCTTTATTGTGGTGAAGGAGCTTGTATAACTCAGTAAGGCTACGAGCCATGGCATGTAGGGCCACCCCATTCGGACGGGTCACGGTGGAGAGTTCTGACAAAACGTGATCCACTGGAGCAAGGAATGGCAAACTACTCCTGTATACAATGGAAAAGACCCTGATACTGGGAAAGAGTGAAGACAGAAGAAAAGGGTGACAGAGGATGAGATGTTTGGGTGGCATCACCAATTCAATGGATATGAACTTGGGCAAATTCCATGAGATGGTGAGGGACAGGGAAATCTGGAGAGCTGCAGTTCATGGGGTCACGAAGAGTCAGACACAACTTGGTAACTGAACAACAATATCTTTTCTGGGAAGCCCTGGGGGCTCAGTGGTAAAGAATCTGCTGCCAGTGTAGGAGAGTTGGATTTGATCCCTGGGTTGTGAAGGTGTCCTGGAGAAGGAAATGGCAACCCACCCCAGTGTTCTTGCCTGGGAAATCCCATGGACAGAAGAGCCTGGTGGGCTACAGTCCACAGGGTTGTTAAAAGGTCAGACATGACTTAGAGACAATAACAACAAATATCTTTTCCAAGGTATCTTTAAGTTAGAGTTCTGTTATCTCCTACTTGAATAAATCAGAAAGAGGTAATAAGGAATAGGTGTTGGTGAGGAAAACAGTAGTATCTGTTACCTTCTGTAGGAATTAGCTGTCACAAGCATTTCTGCCAGAGATGTGAGCTAGTTTGTGAAATTCTTAGACCTCAATAAAGGGGCAGAGGGCTCCTATTTATTTATTGAATACCTATTCATACATATGTTATTTCATTTGACCCTCACGCCATCAATCTAGGAAGCAGGTATTTTTACCAATTTACAGATGAGTGTACTAAGGCTTAAGGAGATTAAAATATTGCACAAAAGCTAGAGACCATCATGAGATTCAAATCTATATATGTCCTTCTCTAAAATACATACACTTTCATGTATTTACAGATGAATGTACTAAGGCTTAAGGAGATTAAAATATTGCACAAAAGCTAGAGACCATCATGAGATTCAAATCTATATATGTCCTTCTCTAAAATACGTGCACTTTTCTCCATGTTTTAGGGTCTAATGGTTAATTTCATCTGTCAATCTGACTGGACTACAGGGTTCTTAGATATTTAATCAAACATTTTTTGGGGTATTTTTGTGAGAATGTTTTTAGGTAAGGTTAACATTTCAATGGGCAGTCTGAGTAAGGCAGATTGCCCTTCCTAATTTGGCTGGGCCTCATTCCAGCAGTGGAAGACCTGATACATATTCGTGTGCTCAGTTGCTCAGTTGTATCTGAATCTCTGAGACACCATGCACTATAGCCCATCAGCCTCCCCTGTCCTTGGTATTCTCCAGGCAAGAATACTGGAGCAGGTTGCCCTTTCCTTCTCCAGGAGATCTTTCTGACCCAAAGATCAAACCCACATCTCTTGCATGTTCTGCAATGGCAGGTGGATTCTTTACCACCAGTTCCACCTGGGAAGCCCCAATGAAACAATATTCTGTTGAGTAATAGAGGTTTCCTTGTGCCTGATGGCCTTCAGACTGAAGCACTGGCTCATCCTGGGCCTTGAGCCTGCCAGCCTTCAGACTGGAACTACACCATGGTTCTCCTGAGGCTCCAAGTTGCTGAATCACTCTGTTGATCTTGGGACTGGTTATCCTCCATAAACTGCATGAGCCAATTTCTATATGCATGTGTGCGTGCTGTCACTTCAGTTATGTCTGACTCTGTGCGACCCCATGGACTGTAACCTGCCAGGCTCCTCTGTCCATGGGATTCTCCAAGAATACTGGGGTGGGTTGCCGTGCCCTCCTCCAGAAGATCTTGCCAACCCAGGGATCAAACCTGCATCTTTTAAGTCTCCTGCATTGGCATGTAGGTTCTTTACCACTAGCACCTCCTGGGAAGCCCCAATTAACTATTTACATTTAAGGGGACGACAGAGGATGAGATGGCTGGATGTGAGTCTCAGTGAACTCCGGGAGTTGGTGATGGACAGGGAGGCCTGGCGTGCTGCAATTCATGGGGTCGCAAAGAGTTGGACACTACTGAGCGACTGATCTGATCTGATACAGAAAGTACTTATATTATACATATGAACAGAAGTAAATAAGTACTTATGCACGCATATGCACATCCTATTGGTTTAGTTTCTCTGCAGAATGCTAACACATGGTCAGAAGCTCTTTTCAGTTTGGGAAGACTTTATTCTTAAGGACAGTTCAAACCAGCTCTTGAAGTTCTATGACCCAGAAAAGAAAAAAATCCCAGTCTCTGTTAGGAGTAAAGAAAGCTTAATGGAAAGGTTCTGCAAATAGGTGAGGGGTGGAAAAAGAAGAAATGCTTCAAGCTTTCGGTAGCACTAACATTCTAGAATGCCACATCCTGCACGAAACCAGAGAGCTTTGACTGCAGAGCAGCAGTTCTTAATCACTATGGTTAGCCATCCTGATGGGTTTTGATTAATTATGAATCATTGCATAAGGCATTTGTTACCTATTGAAATTAAATATTGAAGTTTAACAATCCCTTTTAAAATATAAATTAGAGGAACAAAGTTCTCACTTTCCCTCACTTGAGTTCCAGGGTAAAGCAGAGCCTTAGGTGAGAGAGGAATGAACAGAGAGAGCCAGCCAACATTTGGAGAATGCTCATGCCTCCCACAATGAGCCCTGTGCCACCGGGGTGTCCTAACAGGAAAGGAGTGAAAAGCATTGCTTGCCCTATATGTATTCATGCCATCACACTTGTAGAGCCTCTGGAGGCTGGGGTATTATTCCTCTTAATACTTCTTTCTTGGGATGAGTTAAGCTGGGAAATGGCTTTGCTCTTGAACTTAAAGTCACTCTTTCCTCAAAACATTGATGCTCTAGCACCTATAATAGCTTTTCACTATTTGGCAGTCTACCCCAAATTCTATCTAAAAGAAAATCCAATATAATGTTTCTATCTTCATTTGGAAGAATAGAAAGGGAATTATTTAAAAAATAAAGATATCAACATTTTATACAAAAAAAGTTAAGCTGAATACTAATTAATCCAGTCTTAGACTGTAAGAGAATTCTTTTTTCTTTTTTTGTAATAACTTAAAGAATTCTTCTTTATTTAAAAAAAAAACACATTATGGCAGGGTATCAGATTACTTTTTTCCTAATAAATTTAAAAACACAGAGTGGGAAAAAAGTGCAAAATCAGCAAATTGCCCTCCATTTAGCAAAAAAATGGGAAGAGATTTGCTAGGGATGCTGCCTCTGACAGAAATTAAGCACTGTATAATTTGATTCTATACATTCATTAGAATAACAAGGAGAAAGATAGCTTCTCTGGTGGTTCAGATGGTAAAGAATCTGCCTGCCAATGAAGGAGACACAAGAGACAGGGGTTTGATTTCCTGGAGAAGAAATCCAGTATTCTTATGCCTGGAAAATTCCAAGACTTCCAGAGAAGCCTTGTGGGCTACAGTCCATGGGGTCACAAGGAGATGGTAGCTGTGGACAATTCAAGGTCAGGAATTAGTAGCTATGTTTAGGTCAAGGTCAGATCCAGATCTTAAGCTTAATCTCATCTCTGGAAGATCTATAGTTCATTATCTCTGAAGATATATCACTGATTATATAAGGAAGATACTTGATTATGAAATTAATGTTTTATTTATTTAATAAGCTTCAGGTGTTGGGTGTGCTTACAGCTCAAATATTTGTTTCAACCACATCTGTTGCTTTTATTCTTTGAATGTAAGGGAATTCTTTAGGGTATGGATTCCTAACACCCTCCCCACCCTGCCGCGGGAATATTTCCTGTCAGTGTTGTTTTTAAATTTGAGAACATAGAACTTTTAGTTTGGTGGTGTCTTAATCGGGTCCTGTGTTCCTGGTTTATTAAGCACAAAACGTATGTAGCCTGGTTTTCTCAAAAGCTAACTAAGATCTTCCTTACCACAAAAGGAATTCACCTGTACTTTTTATCTAGCTGGAGTTTTCAGATGCAAAACAATGCAGAATAGAGTAGTTGGTCTGTTTTAGTCCATATTTAAGAAGGAGAAGGCAAAGAAGAGGAAGAGGCAGAGATGGAGGAGGAGGGGGAGAAAGTGGAGGTGGAGGAGGAGGGAGAAAGAGAGGAAAGTGGGGAGAAAAAGGGGAAGGAGGGGAGGAGGGAAAAGAGAGGAGGCAGAGAAGGGAGGACAGGAGAAGGAGGAGGAGTCAATAACAATGTGATGCTTTATCTTTGACTCTGGACATTGTGCGAGGCATCTGGATATGGTTTCCTGATTAATGGGATTTTCACTGGTAGCCATTATCTAAAATCATTCAGTATCCACATCCTATGATTCCAGCATGCTGGAACATACTCACACCTACAGAGAAACTTAGTGAACCAATGATAGAGAATTTTACATTTCACCAAAGTTAAACCAAAACATCAAAACACAAGAAACAAAAACAATACCCCCAAATCCAAAATACGGAAAACATTAGCTATTTAAATTAAACAAAGTATAGTAATTTTTTTTTAAATAAAATGAATGGAATTTAAAAGATTAACTTGATTTGGGAGGATTTTTGCATTCTGTATTACCATATAATATTCTAATGATCAAGTCTATAGAGTCATTGTATTATAATGATATCAAGTAGATATTCCTAATTCAAGCAGTTGTGCTTTTAAAACCACAGGTAGCATAAACATCCATATACACAATGCACACCCATAGACCTGAATGTGTGTCTGGGGAGCTACAATTAAGAAAGAGGGAAAACACTGCTTAATAAAGTTGGGATTAGGCATTTAAAAAGAATCCTTAAGCTCAAAACTGCTAGGGATCTGACCTGTTTATAGGAAGCAGTTCTGCTAGAATTAGAAGTGGAAATAAGGAGATGATAATGAAATACAGTTTAACCAGTAAAGGGTGGTGAACATATGTATCAGGCCACACCATATGAATATGCTGCCAGTTTTGATATACAGCTGTGGTTCCTTTTGTCAAGCTATTCTATTTCCTGTTAGGAAAGATAACTGAAATACTGTTTCAGGATGCAGGGATAGAACAAGAGCTTCATTAAATTGCTTAAAAATTATTTCCTCAAGTTTCTCTCTTACTGTTTGTCATAACGAAATGATGTTCTTATAAGTCACTCACTTATTCATAGCTTGTGGGAAATAAGGTTTCAGTCTTGCCTGCTTACTAATGGTCAAGCATGCACATCTGGAAGTCACTTAATGGTGTTGTTTCAGTGAAAGGTTGGAATCCAAGTGTAAGACGACCTATCAATCAGGTGCTTGCGTCATTTTCATGGTTTCATTCCAGCCATATTTATCTCTGTTGCGTGGGGGTGAGTGACTTCCACAGACTTTTTCCCTCCGCTTCCCCCTCTAAGGCAAGGAGGTTTCTCATCAGCAACATAGCTCACGCCCAAGTATTGCTACTTCATTTAGTTCTTCATTAGCAACTGTAGAAAATAGGTAATTAATATGTAGGAGGGTAGATATAATTTATCTATTACAGTATGGACTTTTTATTTTTTGGTTTAAATATAAAATCTACTTTGGTCCCGTTTGAGGAGTTTATCACTGAATGCTTGAAAAGGATGGTGAGTTCGTCATGGTTTTCCCACGGCAGACTCCTCACACTCCCATGCCTTTTAGCATTATCCTCTCTTCTCAACCTGCTAAGCTTCTATTGGCTCTTATTTTTTTTAATTAACTTGTATTGGAGTATGGTTGCTTTACAATGTTGTATTAGTTTCTAATATATACATATAATGTATACATCCCCTCCCTTTTGGACTTCTTTCCTGTCAGGTCACCACAGTGGATTAAGTAAAGTTGCCTGTGCTATACAGTGGGTTCTTACTAGTTATCTATTTTATACATAATATCAATAATATATATGTGTCAATATCAATCTCCCACGTCCTCTTCCCTGCCCTTTCCCCTCTTGGTATCCATATATTTGTTCTCTACTTCTGTGTCTCTATTTCTGCTTTGCAAATAAGATCATCTATACCATTTTTCTAGATTGCATATATATGCATTAATATATGATATTTGTTTTTCTCTTTCTGGCTTACTCCACTCTGTATGACAGTTTCTAGGTTCATCCATGTCTCTAAAAATGACCAAAATTTTGGTTCTTTTTATGACTAATATTCCATTGTATATATGTGCCACATCTCCTTTGCACTGTTGGTGAGAGTGTAAATTGATACAGCCACTATGGAAAACAATATGGAGGTTTCTTAAAAAACTAAAATTAGAATTACTATGTGACCCCGGAATTCCACTCCTGGGCATATAAGCAGAGAAAACCATAATTCAAAAAGATACTGCACCTCAATGTTCATTGCAGTACTATTGACACTATCTACAGTAGCCAGTACATGGAAGAAACCTAAAAGTCCATCAACAGAGGAACTGGTAAAGAAGATACGGTACATACATCTTGTTCTTCAGTCGCTAAGTCATGTCCATGGGGTTTTAGGTGAGAATACTAGAGTGCTTTGCCATTTCCTTCTCCAGGGAATCTTCCCAGAAGCGGGGTTGAACCTGCGTCTCCTACACTGGCAGGTAGATTTTTTACCACTGAGCCATCAGGGAAGCCCCAGGGCATGTATATTAATACAATGGTGTGTTACTTCTATTGGCCCTTCAACACCAAACTCAAATAGTTTCTTTTCTCTGAAGCCTTCCCTAGCTCCCCTGGACAGAGGTCTCACAAAATGACCAGAACTCTTTCCTCTCTGTTGCTCTTGTAACAGTCTGTTGACCAACACAATGACTGGTATTTACTGGTAATTGGTAAATATTTGTTTTCAAACGACCTATATGAAACATCAGTCTTCCCATCCAAGGATCAGAATTTATCAAGGTATTCCACCTATGTAAACTGTTAGAGGAACTGAAAGTAACTAAATAAGATAGCAAGAGTTCACATCATTCGAGTCTGTCTGAATCAACATTAAGTTTTAGTGTTGTATATCTATTTACCTACCGATCTGTCAAGTCTTTTCATTTTTGCAATAGGAATGGCCTTTCAGGTTGTCATCTACTTGTATCTTTCAAGCCAGTCTTCATGGAAATGTTTGTTTACATGGGCTTAAGAAATATGTAGTATTGTTTTCATAGAGGCTTAAGAAATACTTGGCTGAACAGTTTAATAGGGGGAAAAAAAAAGATTTGAGGAACAAAAAGTACCAAAGAAAACTTGGTATTCATCAGAATTAAAATTAGCTGAAGGAAAACAATGATCATAAACTAGAAACCTTTTCCTGCTATTTGGATCATCAGATTTCATCTCCAGCAGCTTCCCCTCCCGCGTCTCTTGTCAAGTTATGAAAGAAGTTCCCCATATGGGCCGATTATTCTGACAGGCAAGGCTATCTCATGACTTACAAGTCTCTCTTTAAAATATGCAAAAGGGCTAACGGGAAGGTTCGAACTGTGAGCAGTGTCTTGGCTGCCTTGTTTCAAAGGCTCACCCTTGTGACTACTTCATTATCGTCCTGGATTATCTGCTCAGAGCAGCAGAGGCCCCATGTATCTAGAATCGAGACACAACAGCCTCCTCATTTCTCATGCTCTGAGGCCTCTCATTGGCCTGATAATTGTCAAGCATCCCTTCCTCTTTCATGAACCCAAGGCTCACACCCACCAGGAAACAAAGGGTTCCTTTGAGGATGAATCTTGAGACCATCCCAGCCCCTGAAAAATTACAAGCTGGAAATTTTCTAAGTACTGAAATTATTGTGTTCCTTTTAGAGAACTCTCTGTGGACCTAACCCTAGGAATAGGTTATCAAAAGCAGACTTCCTTCAAACCCAGGAGGGAAGAAAGGACACTGAGGAAGAGATGAAATAAATACACTGCACACGCCTGCCCCTTTACCAGAGCCTGCTATGGAGACCATTTGCAAACTGTTTGCACAACTCTTGTCTCATCTGATTCCCACAACCATTCTGTGAAATGGTTACTAATAGTATTCTCATTTTAAAGGTAAGTAAACTGAGGTTTTCCAGTACTCTTGCCTGGAAAATCCCATGGATGGAGGAGCCTGGTAGGCTGTAGTCCATGGGGTTGAGAAGAGTCGGACACGACTGAGCGACTTCACTTTCACTTTTCACTTTCATGCACTGGAGAAGGAAATGGCAACCCACTCCGGTGTTCTTGCCTGGAGAATCCCAGGGACGGGGGAGCCTGGTGGGCTGCCGTCTACGGGGTCGCACAGAGTCGGACACGACTGAAGTGACTTAGCTGCAGCAGCAGCAGCAAACTGAGGTTAATGAGGTAACGGTCAAAGTCACTCAGTTAGGAAGGGCAGAACAGAGACTTGAACCCAGGTCTTTTTATGAAAAAACCCAGGTACTTTTTATGAAAGCATAGCCTTTCAGCCATCAACCACCGAGCTTCTCATGCTAACACTCCCTTAACCAGAGCTACCCTCACATCTTAAACTTCATAGAAAGGAGCCTCCTTTACAACCCCTCATTTTATTGACAAGGAAACACCATCATAAACTGCTGTTTAAATATTCTTTAGCTTCAGGAGAAAAAAGCAAAATCATGAGAGAACAGTTCACATCAGCAATTTTGTGAGAAAACCAAGAGAAGCAACTTTCAGGGAAAGCCTGTAGTCAGTGTGCACTCGGGACCATGTGATGAGAAATGAAGCTTTCTCTGTTGACCCCAAGGAACTGCAACGTTCCAGCTACATGCCTTTGTGATCTGTGGGTTTCACATTCTGGGACGAAGCAACCTGAAAGAACTTGTCAGGCATTATCACAACGGCTGGAGAAAAAAAAATTTTGTAATTGCCTCTGTGACTTTAGAAATTGTTCAGTTATATTATTGGTTTGCAGAAGATTTCTATTGGCAAAAGGTTATTTTGTCTATCTTTCATTTGTCTGTCTTAGCTTCATTTAAATCATTGTATACCATCCAAAGCAAGGGTGATATCTGCTACCTCTTATCTGCTGCTGCTGCTGCTGCTGCTGCTGAGTCGCTTCAGTCGTGTCCGACTCTGTGCAACCCCATAGACGGCAGCCCACCAGGCTCCCCTGTCCCTGGGATTCTCCAGGCAAGAACACTGGAGTGGGTTGCCATTTCCTTCTCCAATGCATGAAAGTGAAAAGTGAAAGTGAAGTCGCTCAGTCGTGTCCGACCCTCAGCGACCCCATTGATTGCAGCCTACTAGGCTCCTCCGTCCATGGGATTTTCCAGGCAAGAGTACTGGAGTGGGGTGCCATTGCCTTTCCCTAAATACAGAGGGTATGCACAGTGTGTTCTGGTATCTAACATTTTAAGATACAAATACAGAGAAACTTCTAGTAGCATCTATGATGGAGTCCTTATAAAAAGTCACTTAGGATTCAAGAAGGAAGTAGTTATATTTCCTGGGAAAGAACAGTGAGGTCTGCATATCCACCTGCTCTGTGATATATGCATGTGGTTTTCATTTTATTTAAAAATCACTAATAGAAATTTTACCTTTTCTCATGCCTCCCACTGGCCTTCACTGCAGGATATATTACTCATGTCAGACCCAAATTTACCTCTGGCCCACACAAACCTACTGTTATCTTGCTGATTTGTTACTGTAAATTACTGACATCAGCAAAGCTCTGTCAGGAAACTGAGGTAATTGAAAATTCCAGAGAAGTTGAAGAAAATGTATCCCAGATTACTTTGGGCTTCTTCCTCTTTTATTTAGTTCATGTTCCCCATCTGAGTCATTGCTAAAATAGTTGAAAGGCTATGTTCACATTCAGTATTAGGTAGAAAAGGCTTATTTATTCATGTTTCCCTTTAACCCACCTCACTTGGATTGTAGCGAGTTTTGCCTGCCTAAGTTTGTAATTCGATCAATATCTGGATGTCGGCAGTGGAGTTTGATGCTGTTACATACTTAGTGATTATATGAGAAATGAAATTGTTAATCTATGTGGGTAAAATTCGTGCCCCAATATATCTTGTAAGCAGTTTAAAAAAAATCTTCAAGTGTACGAAATGACAAGTTTCTGATTTGCATTGAGGTCCTTCCACAGCTCCTTATTTTTCCATCACTCACTTTCTACGTTATTTTCTCTTTCATCACCAAATTATCCCTCTCTTTGTCTAATAACCATGGTCAATGGGGACTAGATGTTGCTGACAGCCTCTTTCCAAAAGACGCACAGATTTTCCGGGTTCTAGCTGGGTGTCCAGCTTAGTACTGGGCACTGGAGTCAGAATGTTCAATTTTGACCTTCCAGGAACATGTTGCCCTTGGGAAACCAACCCTTGGATAGTGTGTTAATGAAGTAGGTACAGAAGCCAGAAGAGGGCATGTCTAAGACTAGGGTTTCAGGAAAGAGGGTCTTAAGAAAGTGACGCTTGATCTGTGTCTTGAAGGACAAAAAATAATAATAATATAAAGAGGTATGTTCAGCAGATGCAATTGGAAGGATAGTGAGAGCTGATGGAAATGGAGGCAAGGAGAAGCAAGCACATGAAAAATTTGTGGATTAAGCTAAGGAATAAGAGCTATATTTTGGGTGTTTTGTGGAATCCCACAAAGATTTTAAAGGCTTTGGCATAATCAAATTTGTACTAGATCATTAAATCAGTGAGCATTTCAGTTCAGCGATAAGTAATTTTAACTAGGGAAGTATTTCCCAATTTTCTGCCTCTGTTCAGTTGCTCAGTCGTGTCCAACTCTTTGCGACCCCATGGACTGCACCATGCCAGGCTTCCCTATCCATCACCAACTCCTAGAGCCTACTCAACTCATATCCATCACGTCAGTGATGCTATTCAACCATCTCATCCTCTGTCGTCCCCTTCTCCTCATTTATTGAATATCTATCAGGTGATAGAACTCGCAGAGAGGTGGGACTACAGATAACATGGTCCCACCTTTAAAAAAAAAGCTTACCTATTTACGTATGAGAAGGCAGACCCGAAAACCAAAAAGTACCAAAAGAGCACTTTTGGTCCATGTAGTAATGTAGGATGAGTTAGAAGGAGATAAGACCCCAAGAATAGTTACAGGTGGAAAGGAGAGGGAGGGGACTAATAATTTCGCCTAAGCACATTCTTTTCAACCATAGTTAAGGAGCTGTGTCAACGTAACAGCTGCTAAGACTATGATGAAACAATGTTCCAGAAAGTCATTATGTGATGAATGTGAAGAAATATCTTTAAAGAGCATAAAAGGGGCATTCTCCTATCTGCCAGCTCTGCCATCAACCCTCAGTGACAGCTCTCTTCTCTGTTGTATTAGGGTAAGGCAGCACCTTGGGTGAGACTGGGCCAGCGTGACTGGTGGAGAGGCTATTAGAACAATTCTTGAGATGTGCTGTGAGTCTGAAACAAGGGAGTGATGATGGTGATTGAGGAAGAGGAACAAGTAGGAGAGATCACGGGGAGTATGACTCACAAGACCTGATAACCCATTTAGAGATACAGCAGGCTGACTCTCAAGATTTCCACCTGAGTGACCCAGGAAGTGACAATCACCAGGTTTTGGGGGCAGGGCCAGGAAGAGGACATAGCTGCATCCATTTTGGATGAGTCAGATTTGAGGTGCTTTTCAGACCAGCAAGGGGCAATGGCCAGTGTTCATTTGCATGTGCAGGTCTAGTGCACAGGAAGAGAGCCTTACCGGGAAGGTGCATTTTTGAGTCTTTGTTGAAAAAGTCACTGCACCACAATGATCAGAAAGAGGAGAGCAGAGAGCCCCAGAGGGACCCTGGAGATGCTACCATTTAAAGACTGAGTTGAAGAAAGCAGAGCTTGGTCAGTGGATAGGAAGAGAACCAAAAAAACTGTGGTTAGGGATTTAAAGAAGGACTTTTAAAGAGGAAGTCATCAATGGAGTTAAAAGCTGCCTCTTCTGTGCGTAAAGATGTGCTATGATTTTCAAAACAAATTAAATACATTAGGTGGGACTGTTATTGGTAGTAATATGCAATAATTGACTAATGGCATATAAAAATACCACAAACCTTGGAGAAAAGCAAATTAAACCAGGCTTTTAAGATGATATACCATCTTCTAGAAATACAATGTAAAGGATGGCATGCTGGCCTCTGTGAAGAAGACATAGAGTTGGGTTTGTTTTCCTTAGAAAAGAGATAAAAGATTTGCAGTGAACCCTCCCCCGACTTTCTTACCTGCACCTTCTGGGGCCCTCTCATGTGTGGGTGGGTAGCAGTAGATAAGGAGTAATATGGGGGCAGAACAGAGTTCACAGCTACATCTGAGAATGCATCCCAGAACCGGGTCTCAGTGATTCCCAGGTTGAGGCCACTGGGTACCAGAGTGATATATCAATTTATCAAAACACATCTCAGTCGACTCACTCCTGCCCTGGGCTTTCATGTTGCTTTGTCCACAGGACTCCTAATATCCTTCCCCAAATCTCAGTGATGGAAGGACGTTGCAGGAATTTTACCAGCGATTTCCCAGGAGACTTGGAGCTGAAAACTGTTCAGATCTTACAGCAGCAATGAATTAGGGAAGAGGGCAAGTAGCACTCACTTCAAGTACTGAATTCAGACTGCCAAAAAACACAGCAAAGAGCAGTTTGTATTCCACCACTCCCCGCTTCCCTTAATTTCAAAACGTGACTGTATTTTTCTCTGACATTTCCTACCTGAAGCAAGGTTTTGGTTCCCACACAACACCCTTTTCCTCTGCTTTCTGGTACTTGCATTATCTCGGCCTGCCCTCTGACACTGTTTCCCAATTTATGTTTTCCTTTCTCATTTCCCTCTTCTTAGCACTGACATGAGCCACAAACCTATAACGAGAATGTCTGACTCATTCGGAGCTTCTCTGGCTAATGGACACCATGTGGGACAGGAGGCAGGAAAAAGACGCTTTACAGGAAATCAGATGATAATGCTTGCACTTTGGTGCCCTTTGAAACAAGAATTTAATTATCCTAATTAAAGCGATTACCTTATAGAAGACTTTTGGGGAAAAAAAGAGTAAGCAGTTTGTCTTTTTCCTGATGAGAGGTGTCTCAAAACCAAGAGGGATATTCCTGCTGACCTTTATCTGTTAAATCCCATGCACCCATGGGTCAAATCAAGAATTGATCTTGATGTTTAGACCGACCCAGAGACTGAAAACTGGAAGCCTCACTGTGCTTTGTTTGGGGGGTGTAATAGTTTCCTAGTGCTGCGGTAAGTACCACAGATTAGGTATCTTAAAACAACAGAAAGTTATCCTCTTATAGTCCTAAAGGCTTCAAGTCCAAAATCAAGGTGTGGATGGGGCTGCTTCCTTCTGAGGGAGCTGTTCTGTCTTTCTGTCCTAGCTTTTGGGGATGGTAGCATCTTTGGCTTGCAGCTGCCTCATTCCAATCTCTTTGATTTCACACACATTTCTTTGAT
The DNA here is from genome assembly GCF_029378745.1 of Bos indicus. Taxonomy (NCBI): domain Eukaryota; kingdom Metazoa; phylum Chordata; class Mammalia; order Artiodactyla; family Bovidae; genus Bos; species Bos indicus. The sequence continues at coordinate 52,313,044 of NC_091761.1, read as the reverse complement.
TTCTCCCTGCATGGGTCTGTGTCCAGGTTTCCCTCTCTTGTAAGGATATCATCCATATTGATTTAGGGCCCACCCAAATGACCTCATCTTAATATACCCGGAAATACCCTATTTCAAAATAAGGTCACATTCATAAGTATCAGAGCTTAGGACTTAGCCTACTTTTTTGGGGGGAACACAAAGCAGCTCAAGCAGAGGATTAGTATTAGGCACCATCTCCCCTTCCTTCAGGGGTCCATAAAGTCCCAGTTTTCTGGGTCCTTACCTGAAATCCAGACCTTCTGTTCTCCAATAAAGGTGGTCTTGCCTGGGCCCTACTCCCTCAGGACTCAACTCTCAGCTATAAACTGATCAATTAATCTAAGGGAAGATGATGATTGGCAAATACCACCCCTCCCAAGTATTTGCACCAAACAGATGACTTCCTGGAGACACTGCTGTAACCGATAGGTGACGGCGGAAATTTTGCAGTGGGTGACATTTTCTTTTTGAGTGGACAGGTGTTTCCATGACCCTCAAATCATCGTCTCCTCCATCTGTGAGAAGAGTGGTTCCTCTCTGTCTGCTACTCTCTGAAAGGAAAGTTATTACCACAGACAATTTGATCTATCTTTGCATTGCTTGCATTTTTTTTCATCCCATGATTGTAAGCATGCCAGGAGAGAAGATTTGCCCCTCACGAGGAAGTCCATCAAGTGGAAGAATTTTATCTTAAAAAACGGTGCCAACCCGGGGATCAACAAGGACTATAATCCCATTCTCAACCATGGATGATTTTCAAAGAATGAACAGGCGAGAGGGAGAGAATTCGGTTGCTAGGAAAATAGAATAAAATAAACATAAGCTCCCCCCACCCCTTGTTTTTCCATCCTGGGGTGGGCTGTGCTTCTTCGTCTTGTTATGGGATGTTTGTCCCTCCCCATCTCGGCAGTGACAGACTCCCAGGGATGCCTGCATATCTGTCTCACAGGTGTGGGATCTGATCCCTGCCAGCTTAGCGAGACTTTGGAAGAATCTCCCACAGTGGTTGTAAAGAGAAAAAGGAGAGAGATAATAGTTTACTGGCATCAATAATCTGCTTCCCCAACCGGCTGAACGTCTGAATAATAGCCTCGGCACTTGCCCTACTACTACTCCCCTTGCCTGGCTCCGCCACTGTCAGATTCTCTTCCCTTCTCCACAACTGGGAACTCTAGGGAGCAGATTGTTTTGGCTGGAATTAGCCGGGCACAGATGGTACCACCTGCTGCATGTTCCTTACTTCTTATTGGCTCCTCTCTCAGCTCTGCGAGTTTTTATATTTTCTAGAAGTTCAAGGGAAGGAGAGATGGCTGGGGCCCTTGCTCATGCCTGATTCTAGCATGGCTATCTTGAGCAAACTGGCAAACGTGGGGACTGAGCTGGGTCTTGTTGATCAGGGAGGGGTCTCAGGGTAGTGAGCCACTGTGGCAGCCTGCTTGCTGTAGCAGGTTCTTTCATTTCCAAGATACAAACTTCCTTTACCATTTCTGTTTTCCAGGATGACAGATCTGCCTATGACCAGACACAAGGCACGTGATCCTGAGAGAGTCTGAGAAATAAGATTTCTCTTATTGTTAACTCAGAGGGACATAGAAGGATACTGCCCATTTTACAGGGAAAGGAATTATGATTAAACTGCAATCAGGTTGCTAAATTCATTTCTGGGCTATTCACTGGGAATAGTAATAACACAGCTCTTCCGACTCCCACAGGGTAAACCTCACAGATTCATGAATTCCATTCCTCAGCTCTGAAAACATGACATGGGACCAAAGAACCTAAGAACTTCACTCCTTAACATTCTTTTAACTTTACCTGTCCAGTTGTTCTTGAATGTTTCCTGACAGGAGATCACACTGGAAATCATTCAAACGGCTGAGACATATTTTCTTACTGGTCTGACTTCATCTTTCCTTTTCTGCTATGCTTTATTAGACCAGGGTTTTTAATTCTAAAAAAACCCAAACTGATTCTTGCCTCAGGTATTTGCATCTTTCTCTTCTCTCTTGCTGGAATACTCTCGCTCCAGATCCTCCCCTGGTTCACTTCTCACCCCTCAGGCTCCACTCAGAAAATACAGCCTTAGATTTTTTTTCCTGACATTCCCCTCCCTGCACCGCAGCTGAGGTTGCCTGTCCTCCAATCCCATCTCATTCGATGTTAAACCACCTCTTTTTATTCTTGTCAAAACAGCGGTATGTGAAGTGGACTTATATAATTGTTTTGGTTTGTACCTTCGCCACTAGAAAGTAGGTCCCTGTAGAATGGGAATATTGTCTGATCACTGCTGAATCCCTAGGGCATAAAACTGCATCTCCTATAGCATCACTCCGTGGGATGCACGTTAGTAAGGGAAGGGTGTTGTTTTGTGTTTTAAAGGGGGAAACACTGGTGTACACAAGGGAGCCTGCTTGAGACTTTGATACTGGTACATTCCCTGTGAAACCTGGAGCTCAGCTTTCTACTTCTTTATGCATGTCTGTCTCTGATGGAGTATACGAAACTTAAGGCCAGTAGTCTTGTTTGTTTTTGTATATCCTATAAAACCTAGTATTATGCTTCACACAAGGTGGGCACTCAGTAAACTGAATTACCATCAATGTTGTAACTGTTATTTATTACTATTATTTCTAGGGCCACTAAATAGAACAGAGGTAGAAGAAGCATCTGGAGAAGCAACAACCGCATGTATGCCATAACTGGAGACCTGGCTTCTGGTTTCAGCTCTGCCAATAACCACAAGTTGATATGGGCTTTACTCCTCTCTGAGGCCCAGAATGTGAAGAGCCAGAGCTTTTGATGAGAGGGTATATGTATTCCTCCACTCTCTAATTTTCTTCCATTTATTTCAGCCTATTTCAGTTTTCCTGCTGCAGATTTATAAATCTCCAATTACTCCTGTTACAGCCTGTTTCTTCCTCTGACCACCTCTGGGTTATTCAGTGCATACGGGGTTCAGAAAAAGCTGTGACTAGAGAAAGAACAGCCCTGGGGACTCACACAGTGGGTTCAGGCTGCAAACTGTGGGTGGAGAGCCTTGATGGAACTACAGCTCCTCAGTGGACATAAGCACTGTCAAAAATTGGGCAAACTAGTGGGTAAAATGTACGAACAGCAGCTAGTAATTTTTAAAGAGCATTTCTCAAACTTGAGCTTGTCTCTGGCTCTCAGTGAAAGGAGACTTCAGTCCAGACGTGGTTAACTGCCCTCAGATGATGATGTGATCTTAGAGTAATATAGGGTTTCCAAAGTAGCTTATTTTCATTCCACTCTTGCATGGAAGAGTTCATGTAGACCAGAACGAACTTCTTGCAGGAAGCAGGCAGACTAACTCACTCCTTTTGATGTTTCCACATCATTCAAAGGAGCATTTTACTGTGATGTGTTGTGGAAAGCATTGTCAGGAGACTAGGGTTCTGAAATCTATGCTTAACTGCTTTCTAGATCATTGTGGGGTAAAGATAAATGAGCGTAGTCTCAAGTCTATGAAGATTTCAGTTTCCTCATCTAAAAAGTGCAGGCAGTAGATTAATTAACTGCTTTTATTTTTCTAAGTGTTATAACCATCAGGATATTCTTCCTCTCAGTCCATAGAAGAATTTTATTGAGAACGAGATTTTTTACTATTTCAGTGTAGACACCAGGTATGCTACAACTTGATCAGGTTTATAACAGTTACAGGCTGATTTATAGGTGAAGATATCTGACCCAAGGGATCATGACAATTCCTTGAAAAGGATTTGTACAAATCATTATTCCAACTTTTATTTTTAAAAACAAAGTAGTACATTTTAAGGAGTTAGTGTGGTTGGGACACTTCATATCCTGGGAAGACATTTTTCGAATGTTCCCTCACCATTTGAAGCAAGTGAACTGTTCCTTTTCATGGAACTGTCTTTGATAATATAAAAACACTTTATAATGCAAAAGAAAAGGTGCAAAGTGTCTACTTAGATGTTAGGCTGATTCTTCTCAAGCCTACTCTCTGAGCAATGGCATTTTCAGTGTTAAAACAAATAGGGCAGGGTGGTATGTACTTCTCTTTTTCCCCCTCTTGCTTAGATGAACCTTCAGCCGGAAACCCATGAGCTCACACTTTCTAAGCATGTTCAATAATGAAGTGGTAGAGCTCCACGGAATGCTTCAGGACCTCAGGAAGTGGTTAAGGGTTATTCAATAGTTGGTGTTCTCTCTTTCTGTCTGCACCAATTCCTGGGCTGCACTAAGGGTTTGGAAATACCATTTGTGTTGGAAGTGGTATCTTTCAGAAGAGACATAAAAACCAAGGTCTAGGTTGCTTGTGGTCACTAAATACACATGATGTTTTCTGTGAGTTCGTTAGGGATGTTCTTGAGTTTCCTTTCTAAATTTATATTCCTTTGTTCCTCTATATTCTTTTAAAAAGTAATTTGAAGACTGTAGTCTTCTTTTCCCTTAACAAAACTAGAATGAAATGTAACTGGAATTCTTTGCCCTTTAATGAGACTGTTTTAGGAATGGATAAAAGTGACTCTCCTTTAAGGAAAGGTCACAAACTAAAATATGAGATTTTGAGAAAAAGTAAAGATAAATGTCTATTTGGTCCCCTGCATTGCAGGCAGATTCTTTACCAACTGAGTTATCAGGGAAGCCCGTTTTATGGTTAGCATACCTTAGAAGTGATATAGAATCTTTTGGTGAAACTTTATTTTTTTCAGTATCAACATTTTAAGTGTTTTCATTTGTGTAATATATAAATACATAAAATGTCTCGCAAGCACTCCTTCATAGTCCCTCCATCTTTGGGGTATTGTTTTTTAATACTAGCTGTTCAAATGCACACGCACGAAGTTAGCAATCTATACATGCGCAGAACACACACACTCTCTCACTGTCTCTCTCTCTCAGTATCTCTCTCTTACTACCCTTTGCTCTGAAAATGGTCACAACAGGAGCATGATACACACATCTTTCTCTGAATATGTCTTTATGTTAGATCAGTTCCTTCTAAGTTCTGTGCTTGCCAATGCTAAACTTCCTGCCAGGGCAGTAGTCTATTTTTAACATTTTGGGGGCTTATCCCTTCGTTCCAAATCTAACAGGCATGTTCTGTGGCGTGAGAGACAGAAAAGCTGACTGGGTGCACTTACAAATCAGGATCATCAGGATTTGCAATTTCTGTAGAATCAAAGATATGAATGAGAAAGCCCAATTAGAATACTTAAAAGATCATTTGTCACCACTTTAATCTTCATGGGGTTTTACTCATCATTTTCTTTGACTAAAATTATTAGAATCTTTGTCATATTCATCTCAAGGCCAAATGGGAATAGTACCATTAATTTTATATTTTCAATATTTTGGAGCATTTTAGCATGTCATACTAGATTATAGGTGGTAGGTGACTGTTTTAGTAGAGAAAGTCTTGATTGGTGGCATATTCAGCATCACATCATCTCAGTGTCATTTCTCTAATTCCATATTTCATATACAAATGAAGACTGAGGGATTTATTTCTGTTATTTAATAGCATTTGTTTAATTCAGAGATTAATATATCATCTTCAACCCTGAAAAAAGAGGCCCTCTGAAACATCAGACCCAAAAAATTGGACACGGCCTATTAGCCCAAAAGAACATGTTGCCAATTATCTCCATGTTTATTTAAATATTTAGCTCTAAAGGAAGCAATCATTCCTTTATACTTCTTTAAATTTAGTATTGACATTTTTATTTTGGGAAAGGAGGTCTTTTTTTTTTTTTAACATGGATACAGGAAAAGAAAACTCTCCAATAAAAATATTGTCTAAAAAGTTTGTTTTGTCTGCATGATTTACTAAATATGTACAATTTCAATTCACAGCGAAGGTAACAAAGATTTAAACAGCCAACATCACAAATGTCTCAAGTTCTAAAAAAAAATCACTGTGCACAGTTTAACAATTTAATTGAATAAAAACCAAAGCTAAGCCTTCAGTCTGAATCTTTTTTATGATGGGCACAAGCCATGTATTTTTTTCATCTTTGTTACACGATGTATATTTCTGTGACTAAACGCCCCTTCCCATTTTAGTATATTAGGTTATGTCAGTACAGACTTAAAAGAGACATAAATTGCCTCTTGGTACACCTATATGATTCTTGATGTGTTCACATATATGTCAGGATATTTATCAATATATAAAATGACCAGATGAGTCACCTGTGATTTTTAATGTCTTCAAATGTAGGAATGTTTTGTTGCATGTATAAAATTTTTTTAATTTATAGGAGTGCTATTTAAAGCCATAATAATTTGACCAATGTCCTCTTGACATAAAGTGTCTAGAAACAACTATTCTATGCTGGAAATATAGAGATTCCATATCTCTACCCCATTCAGGTTTGTCAAGCTTGCTATTATATAAATCTGAATGTTATGGTCATTCTGATTTAATGGCCAAGTGAATGAACCAATTAATCATTAGAAACAAATGTCGCTGAATATAGAATAGTGGAGTTACAGTTAAGGAGGGTGCCATCACTTTGGCTAACCCTATAAAATCTATAATAAGGTTGTTTTCACATATATTTTTTCCCCATGTAAATTCTTTGGTGTTTTTTCCCCCTTCATTTTCAGTGCTGTGATTGATGAACATGCAATGTGAGATTCAAATAATTGCACTGAGCATGTTTATTTGAATAATTGCCCCATTGCACAATCAAATAAATCTGCTGAGTGTGTTTGTTTGAATGTTTTTACATGTACATGGGATCACATACTCAAATAAATGCAGCTGTGTTTATTACAATGTGTGGGATTCCAGATATACACACACTTGTTTGTGTGTCTATCCAGGGCCCTACAGCCCCTGAAAGGCCCTCACACATCTTGGAGCAAAAGCGTGGTTAACAATTTTTCAGTTCAAATACATGTAAACTTATTGTTGGGCAATTTCCTCAAATTTGTAACTAGGATTTATTTTCATTAAGGCTTACGTTCTTAGAAAGATAAAAAATAACCATTTTGGAGGGAGCTATCTGATTGTGAAAAGTATCTAATGAATGTATTCATATTTATTCGAAACAGTCCCTTCTTTTTTCCTTCCTCCAAGCCCTCCCACTTCACCCCCAGCTCAATTCATGCTAAAGAGGATGGATGTTTTGTCTAGTTCTTGCTGAGACATTCTGATACTCATCTCTCTTCCCAGTTATTTCAGGCCTAGGTCTATGGTGTCATGTGAAGACAGAAAAGATTGCACAGATCCTGCTGGAATACAAAAGGCTTTTGGAGTAAATGGTCAGGGATGTTCAGTTGTTCCAACATTTCATCACCCTCCCTTACCCCCATTCTAGGAGGGGAAAAAAAGGGTTAGACTTCAAAATCAGAGTGTGGGAAGAGTAACTATTTGATAAGGGAAGAGAGAAGAATACATCTGATGTTACTAAAAATGCATGTCTCTTGAGTATGGAGGGAGATTTCTTGTTTTGACCTTGGAAAGGAATCTTAGGATAAGCCAAACATTTTTATTCTCCCCTGGAGTTGTGAGATTAGGCAGCTCTAATGCACTATAGTGTTAGTGAATAAATGTCATTAAAAAAAATCTTAGATATGGGATACTGTAGTGATTGTCACAAATTTTATGAGTGTTATCCTGATATTTTCAGACTCAGGTGTTCTGAGTCTGCCTGTGAAATGAAGTTGGAAAAAAAAAATAACAGACAAGGCGGGGTGATGGAGGGGGATGGCAAATGCCCACTCACCCACGTGCACGCTTTCTTCTTTCTGAGGAGAAAGAGTAGGTTGCACACTCCTTGTTTGTGGTCCTGCCTCTTGTGGATTGGGACACAGATATGCCCATGGGCATCAGAGACCTACATTGCTTAAAAGGAGGCCACAGGGATTTGTCCTACCCAGACAAAATTTAATGGCTTGATATTTTCAGGTTGAATTAATAAAGTTACTGCCTAGGGCCTTTAAAACCAGAAAAGTTTATGTAGTGTATTTATTTGTGCCATTCAAAGAAGGAGAAATGGTGATAAAATTTTCTAAACTTTCCAGATAT